>NC_077227.1:259281393-259359185 GCF_027887165.1 Monodelphis domestica | reverse complement strand
GTTTTGCCATTGACACGCTGGCTGTGTGATCATGGGCATGTCACTGAACTTCTCAGTAATCCTGGATAACTATCTAAGTCTCCAAGATACAGAGCAGGTACTGATTGTGTGGATAGAAGGAAATTTCTCACCACAAATTCCTTTACTAATTAAATTACATGCCCCCCCCATCATTTTAAAGTATGTCTCTTTCTACCACTCCTATGCTCACCACAAATAGAGCTCTTGATCCTCTCAGATTCCAGGATTCTTTGGATCCCAGGGAGCCAAAATGGAGTGGATGAAGTGCAAATAGAAGCAGAGAAGGAAAATTGGACACTGTCCAATAGGTAAGTGCAGACATTTAGGTGGCATAATGGAGAGAGTGCTGGGCCAGGAGTAAGGAAGATTCATCTTCCTGAGTTCAGGTCTGACCTCAGACACTAGTTATGTGACCCTGAGTAAGGACTTAACCCTGTTTGCCCCTGTTTCCTCACCTGTAAAATGAGCCAAAAAAGGAAACAGCAAGCCACTCCAATATCTTTGCCAAGAAAAACCCAAATGGGTTCATGGAGAGTCAGACATGACTGAACAATACAACAATAACAAATAGGAAAGTGAAAGAGGAAGTCACAGTATCATAGATTTAGAACTAGGAAGAATCTTAGAGGCCATCAATTCCAATTTCCTCTCTTTGTAGATGAGGAAACTGAAAATGCTGAAAGGTGACTTACCTTGGGTCACATAATTAGGAAATGTTTAAGTCAAAATTTGAACCCAAGTCTTCCTGACTGTGAATCCAATACTCTCCATCCACTATACTCTCCTAGTAAGAAAAAACTCTTCCCTGCTGTAAATTATAGAATGGTGAAGGAGCTAGCTAGCCTAAGGAGACTTTCACTAGTTTGATCTCTACAATGATGGCCCATAGTCAGAATCTGAGAATATTAGGATTGGAAGAGATCTTAGAGTTCATCAAGTCTAATCCTCTCATTTTACAAATGAAGAAATTGAGGCCAAAGAAATGAAGTGGCTTAACCAGGTCTCACAAATCCTATATGAGAGAGCTGGAACTGGAATCTGATTTTGCTGCCCTAAATTCAACAAACTTTCCACTGAATCATGTTGTCTCCCTATTGTCTTTTACAAAAAATGAGCCCCCTTCCTCACCCATCTCTCAACATTCTCCCCTAGGACATTCTTCCAGAAAGACACCATGGTATGGGATAAAAAGAAGCCATGATCATCACAACAAAGAAACAGTGTGGTTTTGGATTATGTCCAGGGAGTTTTATACCCTTAGAAAGAGCAATACCACTGTTGTATCTGTTCCCCAAGGAGATTGGGGGAAAGGAAAAGAAACTCTATGTTCCAAAATATTTCTAGCAGCATTCTTTAAGGTGGCAAAGAACTAGAAATTGAGGGGATGCCCATCAATTGGGGAATGGGTGAAGAAGTTGTGGTATATGATTGTGATGGAATACTATTGTGCTGAAGAAATGATAATTATGTAGGTTAATTTTTTTAAAACCTAGAAAGACCTAAATGAAATCATGAAGAATAAAATGAGTAGAACCAAAAGAAGATAATATATAGCAACAGAAATATTGCTTGAAGAATAACTTGTGTATGTCCACCTCCAAAGAAAAAACTTAAAAAAAAAGTAAGGCATAGCTTATATTATATATAATTATTATATAATATAATATAAATGATTTTTTTTCTTTTTTTGTCAAGTGATGCCTCTTTTAGTGTGGGCAGAGGAAGGAGGGAGAAACCTGGAAATCCTGATGTGGCCAACATGCAAATAAATTAATTTTTAAAGATCTCATTATGTAGAAAAGAGGGGAAGCGGGCAAGAAAAGAACAGCTAACATGCTCATGTAGCATTGGCAGGGAAGGAGCTAAAAGGGGGCTCCCTGATCCCAGGACACCTTCTTCCTAACTCACACGGCTTCCTGTTCTTCACCATTTCCCAGGTAGAAGCACTTTTTAAGGCATAGCCTTCTGCCTAAATTGAATACAGTATATCTCATGAGCAAAATTAGCTTAGAATTCCCATGTAACATACATGAGGGATATACACATGCAGACAGCTAAAGGTATGTACAGCCATTCAATTAACAAACATTTACTAAATACTTACTCTGTGTGAGACATAATCCCTGCCCTTAAGGAGCTCACATTCTGAAAGGGGAGAAAACATATTAAAAATATACATGGGGGAAGGAAACAAGAATTTATTTACCTCCTATATGCCAGGCATTATTCCAAGCATTTTATAGATATTCTCTCATTTTAGCCTCACAGCAGCCCTGAAAGGTAGGTGCTATTACTATCCTAATTTTTAAATTAAGGAAACTGAGGCAAACAGAAGTACAATGACTTATCCAAGGTCACACAACTAATACGTATCTGAGGCTGGATTTGAATTCAGGGCCTCTGGACTCCAGATCCAAGGGCTTTAAATCCATTGTGCCACAAGTTAGAAAGAATGTAAATGGAAGATAATCTAAGAGGGAATATTAGCAGTTGGAGGAAATGAGGAAAGATTTTATGTAAAAGGTAGAATTTGAGCTGAGCTGTGAAAGAAACTAGGGAATCCTAGGTGAGGTGGGAGGGTATTTTGGGCATGAAGGAGAATCTTCACAAAGGAGCAAATATGAGAAGATTAAGTATCATGTATGGGAAACAATAAGAGCATCAATCTGATTATGCTTCCATTTACATGAAGGGAAGTGATGTGTAATGAGGCTGGAAAAGTAAACTGAGACCAGATTGCAAAGGTTTTAAAGGTCAAACTCATACTTGATCTTGGAGGTCATTGGGAGTCACTGGTCAACCATGGCTTTAGAAAAACCACCCACATCTTTATGGAGGATAGATTGGAGAGAGACGAGTCAAGGATACCATGTAAGAACCTTTTGTTTAGGTGAAAGGGGATGTGAGCCTGAGTGGTAGCCTAGTGATTGACATATTTAAAAGATGTAGAAATAAAAATGACTCAATTTGGCAACTAATAGGAAATGTGGAGCGAGAAAAAGTAGTAGAGGATGTCGCTGAGACTATGACGCTGTGTAATTAAATCAAGGAGTTCCAAAGAGTGATATGTGTGGGCTGGGGTGAGTAAGTAAAAGATAATGAATTTTTGTCTTGAAAATGTTGAGTTTGAGATGTCTAAGAAGCAGTTTGTTATGTGGAATTGGAGTTCTATATAAAAACTGATGTACAGGGTGTCCAGGGAAGACTAACACACTGGTGTGAGTAATTGCTCTTTCAGGGTGGTTTATCCGCCTCTGACGTCCATCTGCTACCCAGTTCTCACCCACAGCTCCAAGAAGTCATAGAATGTGCAGTGGCCATGCCCTAGGAAGCCATTTTGGCAAGCGAGCTAAACCAGGTTGAGGTTACCTGAAAGGCTTCAAACCCTTTGGTGAGTTAAAGGGTTGTCTACTCCAAACACTGGAGACTTCCTCCAATGGATGAATGGATGAGAACAATTTGTTCCAACAGTCATGAAGGCAGCTTGAAGTAAGTGCTATGGATAGACATCAAAGAAGCCAAGGTCATCCACTGATTCCTGGGCCATCACCAGTCATCTTCACTTTTGTCTCTGTGCTTCAATGACTCTAGAAAGCAGAGTGAGGCCATTGACTTTGTGCAATGCTGCCTCAATTAAATCCAATTCGCCCTCAAGTTAGGACAGCACTCCATGATGTCACTGGTCCTCTTCAAGTTCAAAGGAAAACAACCAAACAACCAAGTGCTAGATACATAGACCTGGAAATCACCTCTATAGGGTTGATAATTAAGTTTGTGAGAGCTGATGAGAAGACCAAAAGAGAAAAGAAAGCCCAGGATAGACCTTGGGGTACATCCACAGTTAGAAAGCATGATATTAAAAAATGCTCCAATAATGTAGACTGAGTGAACAAAGAGGTAGAAGAGAGAATTGTGACAAAAATCCAGAGAAAAGAAAGAATCCAAGAGAAGGGGAATTAATAGCATCCAATAAATACAGCAGAGAGATCAAAAAGAGTAGAAACTAAGAAAAGGCCATCAGGTTTGGCCACTAAGAGATAATAGAAATTTTAGAGAGAGCAGTTTCAGTTGAGTAATGTGGTAGAGAGTCAGAGGAGGGAAATGAGAGCAACAAGAGAGATAGCATGAAGCAGTGAAAGTCGTGAATTAGAAATCAGGATTCTTAGTTTATATTCCCAGTTCCATGATTAGCTGTGCTTCTTTGCCCAAGTCAATTTAGGCCCAAATTTCTCATCTGTTAAATAAGGATAAATAGATCTTTCCTATCTCACAGGATTCCTTTGAAGGTGAGGGTTCATTACATGATGACAAAGAAGTTGTAATAATAGATTCAGAGGAAGGAATGCTGGATTTGGATTCAGTGAGCACAAATTCCACTTCTAGCTCTCTTTCTTATTTACCCACATGGCGTTGAACAAATCTTTTTATTTCACATGAGTGGGTTTATCTATTAAATTAAAGGGTTGAACTAGATGCCTCCAAAGGTTCCTTCCACTTCTAAATCTATGATCCTATAGAAGGATTTGGGGGGGAAAATCAGACACGAAATATCCTTATTTAACAATTAACATAAGACTATCATCAATGCCTGATAACACTAACAGAACAGTGAGGGGAATAAATCCCATCTTCACTGGACTTTTGATCCAAATTCCTATTACAAAGCAATTTAGCACCTTTTCCACCTGATGGGGCCCAAGTCACTATTACATCCTCCCAACCCAACTCAATGCAAAAAAAAAAATTTTTTTTCATTAAGTACATTGTTGTTTTTAGTCATTTTTCAGTCATTTTTTTACTCTTCTTGATCCCATTTGGAATTTTCTTGGCAAAGATACTAGAATATTTTTGCCATTTCCTTCTCCAGTTCATTTTACAGATGAGGAAACTGAGGTCAATAGGATTAAGTAATTTGCCTGGAGTCACACAGCTAGTATATATAGTAGGCAAGATTTGACCTCTCACCTGGAGCTCTATCCACTGAACCACCTCACTGCCCTGTGAGGTAGATGCTACTATTATACCCATTTTATAGTTAAGGAAGCTGAAGAAGACAGAGATTGTGACTTGCCCAGAGTCACACAGTTAGGAAGTGACTGAGGCTAGATTTGAACTTAGATATTCCTTACTCCAGGCCCAGTGCTCTATTCATTGCATCACCAAGATGTCAATTATTTTTCCCAGTGCTCTGGACCATGCGGTGAACAGTAAGATCACAGTTTCCAATCAACGTTTTTGGACTCTGTATGCATAGTCTATGTTATGTACTACTGACTCATATTGTTTAATGCCTCCCAGGGAGCAGACCGAGTAGCTCTTCAAAGGCAGAGATGAGGTCTTGGACTTCTTTTGTATAACCAGAAAAAGCCAATATGATGCTAGGATCATTTTTGTTGTTATTAGTTGTGTCTGACTCTCTGTGACCCCATTTGGTATTTTCTTGACAGAGAGGCTAGAATGATTTTCAATTTCCTTCTCCAGCTCCTTTTACAGATGAAGGAATGGAAGCAAACAGGGTTATTTTCCCAAGATTGCCCAGCTAGTAAGTGTCTGAGCCTGGGTTTGAATTCTGGTCTTCCTGACTCCACACCAAGTGCTCTATCCACTGAGCCATCCTAGTTGCCTCCTCACAGAAAGGGTTTTTTTTTTGCTATTTTAGCATTAGTCGTACCAAATGCAACTATTAATGTCCCAATGACACATACTGAAGGCTTTTGGAATGAGCTGCTCCCATCGTACTCAAAAGGAATTCCTTTCACCAACATATGGTACTCATGAACCAGCTCTAGATTTGCCTGCTTGCAAATCCATTTTCTGATAGTAGAAAGGAAGATCACTTTCCATCGGATTTTGTCCTCCCCTGAGACCTTTATATTTCTCCCAGAAAGTAGGAGAGCAAGAAAGCCACAAACCTTAGCAAGCAGCCCAATCAGAAAGCAAGAAAGCAGCAATATTTCAATCCTGCAAAGTGATTCTGAAATCAGTGAGACATGAACTATTTTTGAAATGGTAAGAACCAGTGCAGTGAGAACCGGAGGTAACTACAAAAAAAAAAAAAAGTTTTCCTTTTTTTAACCCTTACCTTTTGTCTTAGAATTGGTACTAAGCATTGTTTCCAAGGCAGAAGAATAGTAAGGGCTAGGTTAAGTGAGGTTAAGTGACTTACCCAGGGTCACACAGCTAGGCAGTGTCTGAGGTCGCATTTGAACCCAAGACTTCCCATCTCCATGCCTGCCTCTCAATCTACTGATGCCTCCACAGGAGGAGCTTTCATTGGAGCAGCCATTTTTGCAGTATGGGCCTTTTTTGCCTCATTGTTCACATCTACTCCTGTTCACCTGGGGTCCTTTCACCTATATGGCATTTATGCAGAGGAAAGCTTCACTTTATACAATACTCATTTTCAAGCTGCAATGATCAAACATTTTCTTTGCTTCTGCAATAGCAGAAGTCGATGAGATTGGTTGAGGTTCCCCATCAGCAGGCGTATGCTAAGGATCATCACTTTTGTATGTGAATGAATTCTATTTCTCCCCAGCCTAAGTTGCTCTCTCCCTGGCTTTAGGTTAGACACTCTCTGGTTCCTTAGGCACATTTCAGAGCAACAGAGGGTAAACAAAAACTAACCACATTGTACACGACTAAGCTTTCTTTTAAAGGACATCTTCAAAACATAAAAAGGGTGGCTAGGTATTGCAATAGATAAAGCGCCAAGCCTGGAGTCAGGAAGTTCTGAGCTCAGACTGCCCTCAGATACTTACACGCTGTGTGATCCTGGGAAAGTCACTTAACCCTGCTTGTCTCATTTTCTTCAACCACAAAATGAGCTGGAAAACCAATCTAGTATCTTTGACAGGAAAACCCCAAATGGGTCACAAAAAGGCAGAAACAACCAAAACAAAACAAAATTTTTTTTTCTAATTAAAAGAAAACAAAAGATCCTTATAGATGCTTTGGAGACTCATCCCAGGGATTCATAAAACACTGGTTTAGCTCATGCTATTGTTAGATCAATTTGATTTAGTTTCAATTTGGGTGGCATAATTGAATGTACCTGTGAAGATGATATTCAACACAGCACCTGACACATAGTGGGCATTCCTTTGGTATGATCTCTCTATTAGTCATATAATCTAGATGGGTTTTTCATGGAACCCTCAGATTTGCCTATACTCCAATGGATGTCTATTAGATCAGGAGATTCTACAAAGCATCAATCTGTGTCCTTTAAAAGAAAATTTAACTATGAACAGAGGCAGCTATGGTTACATGGATAGAGAGTGGACCTGGAGACTAGGAAGAACTGTATTCAAATCCTGCTTCCAATTCATACCAGCTGTGTGACCCTAGGCAATTCATTTTAAATTCTTAGGTAACTCTTAGAATATAAGAGACAGAGAAAGTGTAACACTGCAGTGTTAGAAGGAGTTTTCTTATTGGGGAATTCCCTCCACCAGTGAAATCCTAAATCTAGTTCTCTTAGTTGTAAAAAATATGTGTAGTTCCTGTCCAGTCCCAGACTCCAACATCTCATCACAGATAGCATCCTAGGTCATGAAAAACAAAGTTTGCCATCCCCTCATCCAACTCCTAAAGTTTGAAAACTTAGCCTAGAGTAGAACATAAATTTAGATCCCTAAGTAACCTTAGAAATCACATGGGCCAACCCTGCCCCCCCCACTCATAAGGGAGAAAACTAAGACCCAGAGACATAAAGGGATTTGTCCAAGGTCACAAAAATTTATTAAGGAACAGAACAGAGATTTGAACCCAGAGCCTCTTACTTCAAAGCCAGTACTAGCCTCTCCACTATCCCATCCTAATCCATAGCTCTCTCCTTTATTGTTGGGTCAGGCTTTACCAATTAAGAATAAAACCAGTCAAGCATCACTTGTACCCCACAACTCCCCATATTGTGATAAAACCTTGAATATCTAACTCCTGGGCTTGAAAAATTCTTCTGAATTGCCTTTCACAGCATGAACTTTTAAGTCATGATGAAGATTTAGACTAAGGCCTGGAGATGTTAGGAGATGCTCCCGTTGAACATACTAGCCATAACCATAATCATTCTCTAGGAACCTCTAGAATAAAGTTCTAAACCATTTGGGGATCATTTATATCACTGGCAACTTGGTGGAATCTATGAACTCCTCAAAATAATGGCATTTTGAAAGTTTATAATTGGAAGAAAGGCCAGAGTTTAATTAGAATTTAGTCAGAGGTCATTTAAAATTAAAATATAATTTTTTCCCAATCAAGTTCATAGACTCCTGAAATCTAAGGGCCCCGGGTTAAAACATTCACTTTAGGGATCAGAGATTTAATACCAGAAGAAGCTTATAAGTCATCTAGTTCAACCCATTCAGTTTCCAGAGAAGAAAACTGGGGAGCAGAGAAGGTATATAAAATACCAAGACAAACTTAGAATTCCAAAACTACTGCAGTGAATGGCATCCACGGGTCTGAAAAAATTAATGAGCTTTCTTTGTCTAATACTGTTTTAATAATATGACATATCATATGTAAATATGATACTGTAGTATCTAAAGCAAAATTCGACCCAATAAATATCTAAGCATAGCTCTCTAAGAAACTTGACACATCTGCGGGAGCCCTGAGAAGCTCACCCAAGTTCATTCTATATAATACCTATTATCTATATCTATATCTATATCTATATCTATATCTATATCTATAATGCCTAATCTAACCATAATACAGTTAGATTTTTTTTGTCTTGTTAGTCAGCGAGAGGACTTGACTATCAAACCAGAAAGTCTTAAGTTAGTTCCAGTACTATAATAGTAGCAGTAGTAAGAGTAGTCATTGTAAGAGCAGTAATAGTAGTAGTAGCAGTAGTAGTAGTAGTAACTAGCATTTATAAATATCAATATTATCAATATCAATATCAAATATAAAAATCAATATCAAAATCAATCAATATATCAATAAATATATATTTAATAAATAATATCAATAAATATCAATAATACGGATCAATATACCTTATTACAATAGCATAAATGGGCATCTAGTTGGTGCAGTGGAGAGTGCCAGTTCTGGAGCCAAAAAGACTCACCTTCCTAAGTTCAATTCTGACCTCTGATATTTACTAGCTGAGTGACTCTAAACAAGTCACTTAACACTATTTGCATCAGTTTCCTCATCTGGAAAATGAGCTGGAGAAAGAAATAACAAACCACTCCAATCTCTTTGCCAAGAAAATCCCAAAATGGGGTCATGAAGAATTAGATACAACTGAAAAACTACTAAACAACAATGTACCAGGCACTGTGTAAAAATGTTACAAATATTCTCTCATTTGATCCCTGGGAACCTGAGTACTATGATTATCTCCACTTTGCCTTTGAGAAAACTGAAGCAAACAGAGGTAAAATGACTTGCCAAGGTCCTACAGTGGGTATCTGAGCCTGGATTTGAATGTAGGTCTTCCTAAATCCAGATGCAGGATTCTGTTCACTGTGTCACAGCTGCCTATTCCAAGGTAGGGAATCGAGCCCTTTTTTTTAGTAATACTGTTCTTTTTTACCACAAGTATTGGAGCTCTCCAAAAGCAATGCAGTAAACAAACACAAGTGATTACTACCATCATTAACATCAACAGTGTTATCATTACCATCATCTCTTAATCAACAATTTCAGGGAGTCATAACCATTATGGAATCAGTGAGTCATCGTAATGTGACAACAACTTTGAACTTCATCTTGACCTTTGCCAAGCTTGGCCAAACCAATTCTATTCCAATTCTATTACCTCATTTAGAGGATCCAGTTGAAATGCCATCATAAGGTTTAACTTAGATCAATTCTCTATGATTTTATGATAATTCCAAGGTTGGACAAATGAGTTGACATCTTAAGGTGACATCATCCTTAGTCCTCATTAGATACCAATTTTTTATGTTAAATGAGAAAATGAAATAAAGGGATTATCAAGTGTTTAGCAGTGTTCCTGTCTTGGTAATCTTATTCATGAGTTTGGAGATTGAGGGGGAGAGCCAAACTTTGCACAGTAGGATAATTTGATCATATATTTAGAGCTAAAAGGGACTTTTTATTGATGGGGGAACTGAGGCACCAAGAGATGACATGGCCAGCTAAGTTGGAGCACCAAGGGTTGGGTTTCTTTCTTTTTTAAAACTCCAAAATATTCCAAGCAATTATCTTTAATGCATTTGACATTACTTGTCCTTGGGATCACCTCTGGGATTTTACCTTGCACAAATAAAATGCTTTCATCAGGAATATAAGCCTGATTCTTGATAAATGACTTAAACATGTCCTCTTCCCCAAAGCAAGCAGTGGAATCACCTTCAAGTTCTAAACTATAGTGGGGGAAAGCCAACTACTCATGCCACAGATAGAAAGATTAAAAATACTACCAGAAAATCCTCAGATCTTTGAAATCTGGCTCTGGCTCCCCTGCAAAGCTTGAAGCATAGGAGATGCACTTCATGGAAAGGACAAAAGATTTCCCTAGTCAAGTACAAGACCGGGAGTTTTTCAGATAAGAGAGTATCTCCATTTGTTAATAACACATTGCTGTCCCCTTCAATCGCCTGCCATGAACCCCACGACAAAATTCCCCAGTTGCTAAGTTACTTACAGCCTTATCATGTGAATGGGCTCTCATCCCAGAGAATAGGCCTGTTTCTAAAAGGCAGATTAAGATCCTACTCTATCACAAGTGGTCCCCTTCCCATGAAAAGAAGCAGCTGCTAACACCCAATCTTCTAACATCTGGGGAGCATTGGCTACCTTTAGGTCATCCTAATACAAAACAGAAATGTTTGCTAGACCTTCTAATTATCTAACAGCAGAATTAAAGGTTAGTGAGGAAAGTTGAAGCCAAATGATCACATGAGGCCAAAATGTCTTTTTGAAAGAACAGCTGCCAAATGGATAAGAAAATATTCATTCCCCAGGAGTCAGCAGAGGGCCTCAGGAAACACATTTAAAGGGGACAGGGGAATCACTTGGCTTCCACTTTCATGCCTCCAAATCTCTTTTGGTTCTTAGCGACTCATTCCAGGAAATAAATCTGTCTATCTTTCAGTAGTACTGTTCCCAGAAATAGAGAACTTTTTGTTTGAGTCATGGCTCCCCATTACTAGTCATCCTGCCTCATTCAGAATGTCTGAGCACAGAAATAAGAGGGAGCAGAAGAAAAGGATGTAAGTGTATTCAGAGAAGTGGGCTTGGGGGAATTAGTCTGCTGAATAAGTATCCAGGTTCTTGAGTCAAGAATTCTAGTTGTTTGCCCAGGAACAAAAGAAGGCTTCAGTGTCCAGCTGAGTTCATCCCACAATTAGCAGAACACCACATCCTTTACATTCTGGGAACTATGGATCCCCCAAACACTCTCCAGTTACACATTCTCAACCTAAAGGACTGGTGGTTTCGGGGAACATAAAGGTCATTGACAAAGGGTACAAGGAAGTATTCTAAGGGGCTTCAAGGCAGCCAGGTGACAGAATGGATAGAGTACCAGGCCTGGGAGCAGGAAGACTCATCTCCCCAAGATCAAATCCAGACTCAGACACTTATTAGCTGTGTGACTCTGAGCAAGTCACTTCACCCTGTTTGCCTCATGGCAAACCTCTCCAGTATCTTGGCCAAATAAGAGCACGAAGAATTGGACAGGACTGAAAACAACTAAACAACAACAAAATTCTATCATCCACTATATAAAATATCTGTGCAAAATAATATCCCCTACTCACAGAAGTATTATAAGGCTCAGTTGAGATAATGCAAACAAAGTGCTTTGTAAGCATTAAAATGTTATATAAAAGGGGAAGTGAGTTTCAATAAGAGGATGAGAGCCAGAACTAGAGACAGGAGTTCCTGAGTTTAAATCTGGCCTCAGACTCTTCCTAGCTGTGTGACCCTGGGCAAATTACTTAACTCTCATTGCATAGTCCTTACCACCCTTCTGCCCTGGAAGCAATATTGATTCTAAGACAGAAGGGAAGGGGTTTTGTGTTTTTTTAATGCTATGTAAATATGAGCAATGAACTCCCAATCTTTTGAATATCTGTGATTTTGTGACTTAGGGTGTGGAACTAAATTCTTATGGCATGGAGCACAAGGCTTGAAACTTGATCATTCTCAGTCTTTTGGGCATAAGTAGATGAGCAAGGTATTGAGAGAAGTCATCAGCTTCAGCAAATGTCACTTTTTTCTCTATGAGAGGAAATCATCATTTAATTCATTTCTTACTGAGGTTCTGATGGCTGCTATCTTACCCATTAGCTCTACCCTGCCCGAGGCAATTCAGGGGTGCAAGACGGGAATTTTATAGTAGGATAGTACTTGGACTAACTTGGAGTCCCATGAAATGCTCTAAAAAATGAAAACTATGGTCACTCAAAGAAATTAGCACAATTTTGTCCCACCTACCAACTGTTTAATTCAATTAGGGATGACTGATACCTGTAATATTCAAAACTCAAATGAGATAACATAGAAGCAAAGTAGCATGAGTCATCATTGGAAAAATCTTTCCTTATTCTGCTAATGCTTCCAAGCTGGAAGAAACAACTACAGTATTCTTCTGCTTTTATTGCTCCTCAGTTGATTGGACTTACTGCTGGAACCTGATAGCAACCACTAGAGGGTTCTTTTCTCAGGGAGGCAATCAAGAGAATCTAATAAGATGAGATTCAAGAGGGATAAATGTCTTGTAAAGTCTCTTACATGAATAAAAAAATCAACTTCATAAGTTATAAGTTGGAAGAGATAGAGCTGGGTATACAGAAAATCATCAGGAAAAAAAGATTCAAAGTTTTAGTGACTGACAAATTCAAAGCAAGTTTGCAGTGTGAGGTGGTAGCCAAGAAGACTAGAAAAATCTTAGGTCACCTTAAGAGAAGCATAATATGCAGAACTAAGGAGGTCTACTCTGGTCAGAACATATCTGGTCTACTATTATCCATTCTAGGCACCGGATTTTATGAAAGATATTGCTAAATTGTAGAACACGCCAAGCATCATGATCCAGGATGCTGAAAGATATTGAATGGTCCATACCATCTAAGTAACTGATTACACTTAGCCTGAAGAAGAGAAGACTTGAAGGATACATGATGGCCATGCTCAAGGATCTGAAGGGCTGTCAAATGGAAACATGATTACTCTTTTCTGTTTGGGCCCAGGAATAAATGATGAGTTGAACAAAAAAAAAAGCACTTGGTATGGAGGAAAGTTATTGAAAAGTGAAATGAAATGCTTCAAAAGGGCAAGTTATCTCTCATTTGGAGATCTTTAAACAAAATTTTGGGTGACTCCTGGTCAGTTCTATCACACAGGGCATTCTAGTTTAGGCATAGGTTGGCCTAAGTCTGATATTATGATTCCATTAAATCTTATTATGAAAAAACATTTAGGGTATAATTTTTCTTTAAATCAGTATATAAGTGGTATGGGGATCTGGTTCCATGACTTCCATTTCAGATCAACAATCCCTTGTGGTGCTTTGACTCTACATTCTAAACTTGCTGGTCTTTGGAGTCAATAAAAAATGCCCATAGGAAATGTTGAATTAGCTTTGTTTCTATATTTTAAATGCTTAAAAGAAAGAAAAGTGTCAGAAGAAGCAAGAAATTTTGGGAAAGAGAATAATCAGGACTAACTTTTGGAAAATGTCTGGACAATGACCAAAAAGAAGGAAAAATCCAGATAGACAAGACACTTAGGACCTCCCAAAGTTTCCGTGAGAAATCTCTATTTCTCTCTCCTTCCTTCCATTTCTATACTAAAAGAAAGACATCAGAGGAGACTATTTCCTGTTGAAACTTTAGACTATAATCCTAAACAGTATTAAGTTAATGAACTAATGATTTCATGCATTTAGAGAACAGTGTGCAGTCAGATTGTTGTCATTCCAAATCAGAAGCAGTGTGGTGTTGTGGGAAGAATACTTGCTTTGGAATCAAGATCAGGGAACAAACCCCAGCTCTGTGCTTTACTATCGGAATAGCTGTCGCTTAAACTCTTTGATCCTTTGTTTCCTCCTCTATAAAAGGAGAAGACTAGTCTTAAGAGCCTTATGATTCTAAATCTATGGTCCTACGCTCCAGAAGATAAGATGATATTTCAGCCATTAAGGATTTCTGTTAGAGGAATATTTAAGTAATTCAGAGTTCACCTTTGACATAATTTTTAACACACTGACATTCTCACTCCAGTTGAATGAGAAAAGCAATTCATTTCACTCATTCTCATGCTCAAACTTATGCCTTTCCCCTCCATTGGAAAGGGTACTCCTAGTCCCTGAGATCTAGACCATATACATGTTTTCATCATCTCACTCAATCAAAAGTTTGTCAACCAGGTTCTGTTGACATTTAAGGAGAGCTAAGTGATGTAGTAGACCAAGCCTGGCACCAAGAGTTAAGAAGACCTGAGTTCAAATGCAGCTTCAGAAATGTGGAAACTGTGTGACCCTTGCTGTTCCTCAAATAAAACATTCTATCTCCCAACTCAGGGCATTTGCATTGACTTTTCCCCTTGCCTGGAATGTTCTCCCTCCTCATCTCCACTTTCTGTTTTCCTTCAAGACCTAGCTAAAATCCCACCTACACAAGAAGCCTTTCTCAATTTGCCTTAGTGCTAAGGCCCTCCTTCTACTGATTATCCCCAATTCATCCTGTATAGATCTTATTTATGCATGGTTATTTACATGTTGTCTCCCTAATGAGAATGGGTTTTGTCTTTTGCCTTTTACCTTTCCCTATGTACCCAACACTTAGCACAATGCCTAACCCAGAGTAAGCACTTAATAAATATTTATTGAGGGGCAGCTAGGTGGATCAATGGATTAAGAGCCAGGCCCAGAGACAGGAAGTCCTGAGTTCAAATTTGACCTCAGATACTTCCTAGCTGTGTGATCCTGGGTAAGTCACTTAACCCACATTGCCTAGCCCTTACGGCTCTTCTTCCTAGGAAACAATGCATAATATTAATTCTAAGATGGAAGGTAAGGGCTAAAAAATAAATAAAAAATAAATGCATATTAACTGACCCTGGGCAAGTCAACTATTATTTGACTCCATTTCTTCATCTAAAAATGAGTTACAATAATAGCATCTCCCCCCAGGATTGTTGTGAGGATCAAAAGAAATAATAATTATAAAGTGCTTAGCATACTGCCTGGCACATAGTAAATACTATATAAATATAAGATATTCTTTTTATTTTAACCCTTACCTTCTGTCTTAGAATCAATACTGCATATTGGTTCTAAGGCAGAAGAGAGGTAAGGGCTAGGCAATGGGGGTTAAGTGACTTGTCCAGGGTCACACAGCTGGGAAGTGTCTGAGGCCAGATTTTAACCTAGGACCTCCCCATCTCTAGGCCTGGCTCTCAATCCACCGAGATTAAGATGGAGAAAATAATAGCACCTAGGACTGATGTGGGAATAAAATGGGATAATATTCCAAAAGTGCTTTGTAAATCTTTAAATGTTAAATTAAAGTTAGCCATTAGCTATTATTATTTAGTTTTCCTGGTTCTTCTCTAAATATTACAACTTTAGGAAGGTTTTTTACAATTAAACTCCTTTTTTGCTCATCAGGAATTCAAGTACTTCCTAAGCAACAAGGATTGGTCCTGGGCAAGGGCAAGTAAAAGCCCCTTTCAGTAGAAAATGTTTGCCCCAAAGAAACAAATTACCCTTCTAAAGTATGAAAAGCTAAAATCCTAATGGCAGAGCAGCTAGATGACTTGGTAGATAGAGAGCCAAGCCTGAAGACTGGAAGTCCTGAGTTCAAATTTGATCTCAGACATTTCCTATCTGTGTGATCCTAGGTAAGTCACAACCCCAAATTCCTAGATCTTACTGCTCTTCTGTCTTCGAACTGATACTCAGTATTGATTCTAAGACAGAAGGTAAAAGTTTTAATTTTTTTTTCTTTGAAGAATATAATGGCACAATAGCCAGAATGCTAGATTTGTATTTGAATCCTACTTCTGCTATTTAGGGTAACCGTGGGAATATTCCAAGGCCACTCAGTCTTTTCTCATCTATAAAATGGGATGATACACAGAGCACTTACCTCATAAGGTTGTTGTGAAAATCAGATGGTAGAATGTATGTAAAGCACATTTCAAACCATAAAGCGCTATGTAAATCCCAATTACTATTCCTTTTAACCATAGCAAGTCCCTTAACCACTCTGAGCCTTGGGTTCCTCGTCTATAAAATGTGTAGAACCTGCCACACTGTTGTAAAACTCAAATCTGGTAACATTATGGAAAGTGCTATGAAAACCCTAAAAGCTTCCCTTCTGAGATTACCTTCCAGCTACTCTGATGTATTTTGTGGGCACACAGTTATTTCCACATTGTCTCCACCACTAGAGCATCAACTCCTTGAGGACAGGGATGTGTTTTGTTTTATTTTGTTGTCTTTCTATCCCCAGAGCTTAGCACAACGCCTGACACAGAGCAAGCACTAATAAATGCTCGTTAGCTTCCTGACAAAAGCTCTAGGTAAGTGTCAGTGATGATTATTATTACTTATTCCTTAGGGGACACATGCTTCCCCCAGAACGAGTGTGATATCTAAATCGAGTCTAGTATTTCAAATTCTCACAGCCTTCAGAGGAAGAGCTATATGAATGTCAGTGCTGTTATTCCCCCCCTTTTTTTTAAGCTGGGAAAACTCAAAGCAACAGAGACAGCATCCACAGTGGTGGCATCACAGTGGCCCATGTTTATCTTCCATCTACACCTGGGTACACGTGGGTTGGCATTATTCCAAGAGCAAGGAGCTGGCTTTTCAGGAAACATTATCCCTCTCCAGCTCCACAGGGGCTACCGGGCTGAATCTGACCCAGTCAGCCTCAGCTGTCAACAGAGAAGGAAAAATGGTCCCATGACAACAATCCCTTCAAACGACATGCACAGCACTAGCATCCCAGGTAGTCGACAAGCACCCACTGAATGCTGAGGTACTGTAGCACTGGACCCTGGCACAAAGGCTTTACTGCAATAGTTGTAAGTATCACGCATAGAAAAATAAATCCTTTTTTGATCATGGAGATGGAGATGATGGTGGTGGTTTTATGAGTGACATGGCTCGGGCATCATGATGTAGATGTTGGACACCGACCCTGGACTTCAGTTCACTTTCCATGCCACCTTCTGGGCAAAATCCATATCTGCCAAAGTTTCTGTTTAAAACAATGGGGTAAGAAGCTTCTAATTAAGACAATGCATGCACCTTGACAGTATCCTATTAGAAAACCCACAGCATCAAAACAAAAAAACAAAAATACCACTGTGATAAACCAAGCCACAATTACAGATTACGGTTGTTAAAGCAATATTTACAGAGATGTGAGGGCATTGGAAATAGACCTTTATTTAAGAGGAATTTTCAAAAATGAGATTCAGACTCTACATTTCTGCAAGATTTCATCATAATTCTACTTCTTAAGGTTTAGGGGGCTGAATTGTAGAAATGAATTGGATCTTTTAGGGGGCAGGGAAATGGTGGGGTTTGTTTGGATTTTTGCTTTAAAATGATAGGAAGTCACCTTGTTTGATCTCCATAGCTATGCATATAGGAGTGGAGATGATGGAGTAAAGGCAAGGAGGCTTTGGAGCTGGCAATTTAAACAATGGAGAATACGCTACCATTTCCTTTTTAAGAGGGGACAAGACAGTTTCATACACTGAACCTTTTATAGTAACACTATGGATCAGGCACCCATTTACAAGGATTTCAGTGTCAAACAAATTGTATGTTTATTGCCATTCCTATTATTCAATAGCACAGATGTGTTAAGAGGCTGTTGGAGTAGTAAACTGGGGGAAGAACCTAGTAATCTGGACACTTTGGGCCAGATTGGACCACAAGGCCATTTGCACAGTATTAAGATTATTCTCAAATACTTATTTTTCAGCTCTATGGACTTAACCCTTTCTTCTCCTGGCAGGACCACATGACGAAATACTCAGTCAAATGAGATGGCATATGCATAGCATTTAGCAAAGCTTAAAGCACTATACAAATGCTGTTATGGTTATTATTATTACATTAGTTTATTATATTATAATAAAGTTATTCATATATCACAATGATATTTCTGATAAGAATCATTATAATGTTCTGAGGAGAATAATTATTAGCACTCTAGCCTTGTACTCCCTACCCCACAACAGAATCTAAATTTGGCATTTTGGTTACTCAGACTTTTCCTTGTGCCCACTGGGGCCAACTTTCCATTTGCACCAGGTGCTTAAGGCCGGTTCTGCATCATGAAATCTTTGCTAAGCACTTCTACAGAGACATGAAAGATTACCACCTCCAAAATGTGAGAAACCAGTAATGCTCCCTTTCAGTCGGTCCTTGGTTTTATTTCTGAATATCTTTAAAAACCAGTAGTGTTCCAATTTCAGGCGATCTTTAGTTTTATTTCTGGGGTTTTTGTTATCTTGGGGGGGGGTATTTTTAAAGAATCCTAACTACCCTTAGAATGACTAGAGCTAGAATTTGTTTAACCCTACGAGACACTTCTCATTCCCTGGATGACATTGCATTAAAACCCCATGAAAATCCATAGCGAGGAGCCAGCCTGCTTCTTTGTTGTCACATAATATGGGGCTAGTTTGGGTACAGGGCTTGGCAGGCATGGCTTGTTGGTTACCTCTGTGGCTAGTTCACTTCAGCCAAGTTTTTCAGGTTTTGTTTTTTTGCTTTTTTTGTTTTGTTTTCACACATAGTCCATATCAATTCAAACGACTTTGAGGATGAAGAAAAATAACAAAACAAAGCACTCCTCACTTACCACCACATCCAACTTGCAGAAATAAAAATGCCTAGAGCACATACATGAATGGCTTCCTTAAATGCATGAGGGAGCAGAGTTGATCTTTATTTTCGTAATAAAAACGTGGGTGTTTTTCTTAACGTTAATATTGTCTTTATTTTACATTAAGTGCTTTTCTGATTTCACTTCTTCACAAAACTGCTTTTAACTTTTGAAGTACAACGTACTTTAAACAAAAATACTGTGCAAGGTCAGCACTTTTTTTCTTTTAAATATTGAAATAAATAAAATAGTTTACTTTTTGTTTTCAGTTTGTGTTCAGTTATTTCTACTGTAGAGTAATTCCAGTATGACCTGGGTACTTTCTCACAGACACTTAAAGGAACCAAAATCAAAGGTTAAAAAAAAAATTCTTCTTATTGCACAAGCTTAGGCCCTTTCCAAGAATTCTCTGAGCAGAGCAGGAGGGCTTTCCATGGTCCAGGTTCCTGTGTTAGTTGAAACACAGGCATGGGAAGGGGCCAGGCAAAGGAAAGAGGAAGAGGAGAAGGAGGAGGAGAAGAAGGAGGAGGAGGAGAAGAAGGAGGTTCAAATCATCCTGGCTTCTTTTCACCTTCTTCGGAAATGGCTTGCTTGAAGGATGCCGGAGTCCCCAGAGCACAGTCGACTGCAGAGGGAAAGGCAATGAAAGATAAAACAAAAAACACCACCACAGAACAGCTGTCTAAAAATTCAAAATCAGAAAATTAAAGAATTAATAAGAATTTTGAAAAAAGAAAAGAAAAAAAAAGAAAAACAACCAACCTCCTACAAAATTTAATGGGGCTTTGAGAATGAAAACCAAGCTGCCTTCTCTCCCTTGCAAGTGAACAGTGGGAAAATCGGTTGAAATAAGGGCAACTCAATTGCTCCTGGGTAATGTGACACAGGAAGCAGAAAGAACACAGCTGGATTTTCAGTTCTTTGGAGAAGCAGCAGGCAGAACTAGGTATTTGGCAAAACCTTTTTTTTTTTACTCAGAAACTGAACAAACAGGATTTTTGTTGGGGAAAGGAGTATATAGATAACCCCATCATGACCTTTTCATTGAGCCTTTTTTCCCTATTTAGAAAGCCTGGGAAGTGTTCCGATAATTTAATCCATCTAGCTGTTACTTTGTTAGAAACTAATGGTCTCTTACTATAGGCCTATCAAGTTCACTAGAGACTCCTCATATATGTCTAATCTTGCCTGAGGCAGAGATGAAGGGGAGAGGTTACTGTCCAGTTCTGAAATTCATTCCATCCTGACAAAAGAGGTCATGGAGCAGCCTTGCCTCCTATCCCCATTGTTGCTTCACTAGGTCTAGATCATCAATCCTTGAAAGAATCCCTCAGGCCCAGGACTAACTCAAGAGGTCTGCTCCAGTCACCAGTGGGCCCCAGTGATCCAAAGCATCAGTCTTAGAGCCAGCTATTTGTAGGAGTAAGAAAGGGGCAACCTTTCTGCCAGTTCTAGAACATGCCAAAGAATGATGGAATTTTGTTCTAGCTGAAATGAAATTTTCTCAGTTATTTTAATGCTAAGGACAAGGTCGGAAGTGAAGAGTAAAGAAACTCTGGTGCTACATGGCATTGACTCTTTAATGGATGGGGACCAATTGAGAAGTATGAAAAGCCTGACAGGTGCTCTCAAATTTCAAAAAGGACAAAAGCAATGGATAGTATGCTGCATACACTCCCCACAGACAGCCAAGTTCATTTCAAGCTCCATTAGAGACACAAGTAGTGGATATGACCCAAATGGAAGAAAGTCAAAACCAGCAAGAAAAAAAAAGTCCAAAAGCAAATAAATATCTCTCCCACCAAACTGTCTTCTTTCACAGAGTCCTTCCAAGTTCAAGATTTTTCCATTTCTCTCCTCCACTTCTATCATCTGAACCTTTCTAATTTTCAATGGCATAGGCAAAAATTGCCATCACAAAGAATTTAATAAATACTTCTGCCTATTCACATGCCCCAGCACATTTTTCTCACTCTAAGGAAATATTTATTATCCATCTACTATGTATCCATCCCTTAGACTCAACTCAAATGTCACCTTCTTCACAAAGCACCCTGATCTGCCTTCACACCATCTCTCAGCCAGTTTATAATGATCTCCTTTCAATCTCATGTAAGACTTTACTTTGTAATTCTTAAAGATTTTTACCATGCCATACAGAATGGACTTGTGATTTCATTGGCATAAGAAACTGCCAGATGAGGAAACTCCTTCTATTAATGCCAGACAGCACCTTCTCAAGTCAGAGAGGTACACAGAGCATTCAGAAGTTAAATGATTTTCCCAGAGTCCAACACCAGATTTGTCAGGGGTAGGATTTGAACTCAGGAGCTTTTGGCTTTCCTGTCTGTTCTTTAGCCACTCTCTGCACTATCTTGAACATTATCTAGTCTGGTTATCTGTGATTATGTCTCATCCTCCTACTAAACTGTATACTTTATGTAGGAAAGGACTGTGCTTGATCTAAATGGTGTATCTATCTCAGCAACTAGTACAGATCTCTAATCAGAGCCCTGAATACAGTAGGTACCCAATGAATAATGAACTAGCCAAATTCTTTATTGGGCACTTCCTTTCCTCCTTCTTTCAAGCAATCTATTCTAGTGGTTCTCAAAGTGTTAGTTCAGTAACCCCTCCAGATCTCTGAGACCCTTTTAGGGGACTTTGAGGGCAAAACTATTTCTACAATAATATCAAGACATTTTAATTCCCAATATGTTAAAGATTTTTATTTATAACATTTTAAAACAAATTTTTTAGTTCTAAATTCTCTCCCTTCCTCTCTCTTTCCTCCCCTAACCACTGAAAAGGAATATATCAATTTTACACATGAAGTCATACAAAATATATTTGAACATCACAAATATCAACAAATATGATCCATATAAACAAGAGCTCTTAGTTGGAGGGTGGGGGTCCTCAATAGTCTATGAAGGGGTCCTGAGACTAAAAAGTTTGAGAACCACTAATCTATTCCATAATGGCTAGATCACTGAACCTGGAATCAGAAAGACTTGTCTTTGTGAGTTTAAATCTTGTCTCAGATACTTATTAGCTGAATAACCCTGGGAAAGTCACTTACCCTTGTTTGCCTCAGTTTCCTCATCTATATAAATCAGCTAGAAAAGGAAATGCCAAACTATTTCTTTGCCAAGAAAACTCTAAATAAGGTCATAAAAAGTCAGAGAGCATCAAAATGAGTGAACAAAAATATGTTCCATTACTTTGCCTTCTACCTCTCTCTTTTCCCTCCTTTCTAGTCTCCCTTTATTCCCCTTTTCCTGGGAGAAAGAAAGGTCCCTCTTCTTCTACCTATTTATCATGTCCTTTTTACTTCGGTTTTTGCTTCTTCTTTTTTTTTTTTGCTCTTGCTCCTTTATTTGAGTAAAAAAAAAATGCTACCCAAAAAATTGCTTTGGACTTCCTCCTGGCAAATTAAGTTCACAAAGCTTTTTATTTTTTCAATAGTTTCCTGAGCCTTAGGAATTCTATTATTTCCTCTCACTTTGTACCACTTCCTCCAGCCCCACCTTCATCCAAAGCTCCTAGTAGACATAATGCATTATGCCACCCCCAAACCCATTCCACCTATCCATTTCTTCCCTCAGAATCCTATCCTCTAGCTCTTTCCCTCTTTCTTCCCTAAAACCCCCACCCCCAAGTCACTGACTTAAGATCTAACTATTTCTTAATTTACTTCTTGGCAATATATTACCCTTAATGTTCCCCTGCTATTTCACTGTAGCCCATTTAGTGTTTAGTTTTTACCACATTCATGCTCCATTTCTACCATTTTTAACTTATCCAACAAGGTTTGGCTTTCTTCTCCTTCTTAGCACTGATTCTTCCCCTTCCATTTTCTAAAACCCCATCCTTTCTTCCTATCAGCTTCTGCTCCCCCCCCCCCTCTATTTCCCTCTGAATTGTCTTTTCAATGTTGTCTACCTATTTCTGACTATACTATCTGGAATAGTGTCCAGAATATATCCCTATTTTCATTCATTGATCAATGCATTTACTGAATGCAAAATGTGGTACTTTGACCTTGTAGCAAACTGAATTCTCCATGATGTCTTATATTTCTGAATTTCCCAACTGAATATTAAGATATAGTAGCTTCTTGATTCATCAATTTTGTCATGAGTTTTACCACTTTCATACACTACGGAAACAAATACTTTGGCTGATAGGACAAATCCTAAAAGATTTCAAGCGACTTTCCAGATTCTTTTGTTATACTAAAGACTTCCTCCATGATGCCTTCCCAAAGTATTCCAGACCATAGTGATTACTCAGTCATAGCCTGCCTTATAACATATTTTGAATTTGGGTTTTGCATTATTATTTTTGTTTTATAGATCCTTACTTTCTGTCTTAGAATCCATACAATTGGTTCCAGGGCAAAAGGACAATAAGGGCTGGGAACTGGGGTTGAGTGATTTGCCCAGGGTTACATTGTTAGAATATGTCTGAGGCCAAATTTGAACCTTGGTCCTTCCAACTCCAGTCCTGGTGCTCTATCCACTGTACTACCTTGCTGCCCCACTGTTTCACTTTTGTCTTCATACCCAAAGCACTTAGCAGAATCCTTGGCACACAATAATCACTTAATAATGCTTGTTGGAGGAATTATTTAAACTCACATTGTTGCTGAATTAATTTTAAGTATGCAATATTATCTTTTTGACCAGATCATAAAATCATTACGCCATGAAGGGTGTATTATGCTTTTCTATATCCACCAGAATACTATGTCCATTGTAAATATTCCAATTATATTCACTGAATGAATGAATTTATTAAGTAAATGAATGATCATTGAGAGTTTGTAGACTCAGTCTGTTGACATTATCTGGCACATTGGAAGCCCTATAAAAATGTCTACTGATTAACTAATGTCTGTTGAGACAGTAATAGACAAAATTCAGGTTAGATCTAACTTCTGGGTCACCAATCAAATGGGGGCTCTGAGGACCCCATAAAAGCCTTATCTCAAATCTTTTGGGGCTCATAACTTAATACAGAAATCATCCCTGAATTTCAATCATTTTATAAGTCACTCAGTCAGGAGGATCTCCTCCATTGTGGTATGATGGCTTCCCTTAATGAAATATTTTTAATAGATTATTGGAATTCAGTTTTACTATGTACTGTGTAATCTTATGACCTAATGTATCATGGCAGAAATATATGTCCTTGGGCATTCACTATGAAAAAAGATGGAGGTGTCCCTTTCCTCCCACCTAGACTTCCACTAACTACCCTTACCCTCAACCAACACACAACTTCTTCCTACAAACATAAGAAAAACTCCTGGGAAAAGTTCAAAGAAGATTGGTTCTTATAGTCAATATTCATTCATAAAAAAAAAAAAAATCCATGACGGTTTCTTAAGTACAGGTTATTTAATTCTAATGTTGTTATCTCCAGGGCCAAATTTTTCTTCAATGCAAAAAAGCCTTGGAGCTAGGTAATTTTAATTAAAATTGTTCAGAGTGCTTCACAGACTTTATACCTTGTGACTCCTCACAGGGATAAGTCCTCAGCCTATTATTTCATTGAGATAGGATACTCCCAGATGAAGAAATCCCCTTTACCAATACAAAGCAACAGCATCTCTGCAATTTATACTCTCAGAGAATTGCCTGAGAAGTATAGGACCTACCCAGCATAACATAAACAGTATATGTCAGAAACAGAACTTGAACTCAGATCTTCTGGCTGCAAGATCAGCTGTCTATCACTATAACCGTCAAACTCACTGCCCCTTGACTGCATGCAGCTCTTTAGTACTCTCCAGTTGGTGGCATTTGAGTGGCATCAAAATCAGGAAAATATGGACTCACATACTCAAAAAATTATGTGACTCTGGGCAAGTCACTTAACCTCTTCCTGCCTCAGTTTAATCAGTGGGGATAATAATAGCACTTACCTCACAAGGTTTATTGTGAGGCTCAAATAAGAGACTAGTATCTGAACCAAATTAAAACATAATTGCAGAATGTACAACAAAATTAATAAAAGAAAAATAAAATATGCATAGTGTTAATTTGTGGTTTCCTAAGACACAGAAACAATGAACATGAGCTCGGACAGACTTTAAGAGATAACGGAGGATAGAAGGACCTGGTATGCGTCTGGGGGGGCCACAAAGAGTCAAACACAACTGAACAACAACAATAAGACAATATGCTGCATTTCCACTTAAGTTTGTCAATATTGCACTACACTATGCTACCTCATAGTGTGTCTTTAAAAAAAATAATAAAATCTGTTACCTTCTCTCTTAGGATTTTGGGATTAGACACTAAGTATACTAAATAGATACTTAGAATACTAAATATCCATTCCAAGGCAGAAGAACAGTAAGGACTAGGCAGTTGGGGTTAAGTGACTCACCCAGGGTCACATAGCTGAGAAGTGTTTGAGGTCACATTTGAACCCAAGACCTCTCGTCTCTAGATCTGGCAATCTATTCACTGAGCCATTTAGCTGCCCTTCATAGAATTTCTTTTAAAATGACAGATAAAAAGCAGAAATATCTATTTAATGCAGATGGAAAAAACCAAGGTACAGAAACACTAAATGACTCATTAAATTACTTTAATTAATGATTATTATTTCATCATCTATTAATTAAATTAATTATACCTTAAAAGTCATTTAACAAGAATGTGTTGCTAATCTAGGTCAAGAACTCAATTCTCTTCATTTCTGCCCCCTCCCCACCACCAGTCTTGCATATACAAGCCCACAATCACCTGACTCACCAGAAAATACCAGTGCCAGGAACCCAAACTTTCTAGAAGGTTCAAATGAATGACTTCAGTCAAAAAGAGCCTTCATATCTTTCTTTACCCAAACTAGCCATAAAAATGTATATTCAAAATTGCCAGATAGAACATAACACTTATATGGGGGTTGTTGTCGTTCCATCATTTTCAGTTGCATCTGACTCTTTGTGACCTCATTTCGGATTTTCTTTGCAGAGGCACCAGCCAGAATGGTTTGCCATTTCCTTCTCCAATTCATTTTACAGATGAGGAAACTGAGGTTAAGCAAACAGGGTTAAGTGACTTCCCCAGGATCACACAGCTAGTTCATGTTTGAGACCAGATTTAGACTCAAGAAAATGAGTCTTCTTGATTCCAGGCCTGAAATTCTACCCACTGAGCCACCTAGCTGGTCTATATACAGGAGCAGATATGATTTTTTTAATTGTACAAGAAAAGAATCTCTAAACTATATTTCAGGTCTATCTCTGAGTAACAAATAACATTCTAGCCTCTCAAGTTGTATAAAAATTCAGCATAAGGTTACAGCCCACTGGGTGCCATGGACTTTTGCAAAGCAAGCAATAAAACTTAACAGGAAACTGTTGGTGTGAAAAATCATACTTATTTTAAAAACCATCCTCTGAAATACTAGTAGAAAATTGCATTATCAAAACTAAAATAATTTTTAAAAATGAAATACATATTTATCATCCCCAGCTCAATTTTCAAAAAGACTTTCATTTATCTGAAAACTAATTTAAAAACAAAAACCACAGGACCCATCATTTTCACAATGCCAGATGTTCCTCTTTACTTAGATGCCATTCCTCATTTGGATACTTCTTCTAAATTAATAATAGTTCACATTTTACATAGAGCCTAAAAGTCTACAAAGTATTATTTTCTTCACAACTTCTCAGGAAGGTAGATGATACAGGCATTAATATCCTTATTTTAAAGATGCAAAAACTATAAATGACTTTAGTCAGCATTTGAACCCAGGTCTTTGGACTCATGGTCCATTATTTTCCCTACTACAAAAGACTGTTTCCTTTAGGGAAAATGTACATGTGACCCTATGATCATGAATTGTGATTCCTCTCTCATTGACACCAAAACCAAAAGTTCAAATTATGTTCAAGGTTGCTGCTTTAATATGCAAGAAGAAAACTTTCCTTAGTTATATTCATATCTGAGGACACCAACCACAGGGAATTCACAGGGAATTCCTCCAAAAAAATATGATAAAAGCAATTTCTAAGGAGTGATAGTTCATAGGGAAGGAGGCAAACAACAAAGGGAGGGAGTCAATATTTTGCTTGGCACCTGGAGTTTAAATCTGAGTCCACTGATTTAGGAGGAAGAAAATCCCATTTGGTATATTTAAATTATTTTTTTATAAGGCTAGTCTTTGAAGTTATTCTAAATACTAGTATCACTCCATTTGACTGGAACTGAGCAAGAACCAAATAAAATTATTCATTCCCTATCCCACCCACTCCCCAAGAAAAAGAGATAAAGACATTAACACTATTGGCTACTTTGTAGGGTAGCAGTTACATGGCGCAGTGGATAGAGCACTCAAATCAGGAAGACCTGAGTTCAAGTTTGGACTCAGATACTTAATAGCTGAGCAAGTCACTTAACTTCTTCTTGCTGCAGTTTAATCAACTGTAAAATGAGTATAATAATAGTACTTACCTCAAAGAGTTTAGTGTGAGGATCAAATGAGATATTAGTATAATAAATAAAGTGATAGAAATCTATTCCTTAGAAAAGGGTGCAAAAATGAAATTTTAAAACTAATGAAAAGGACTAATTGAAGGGGAAGAGAGGAAAGGGAAATCTACCTAAGAGAGGATAAAAGAGAGGTGGAAATAATTATATAACTGGAGAAAAGTAGGAGAAAAAAGTAACTAATAAACAAAACCCCAAGGGAAATGGGATAACAAATGATAAATGAGGATCAAGAGTGAGGGGAAGAGAGCCAGTGGAAACAGAGTCACTGAAAAAAAATTAGAGGAAATCAAGAAACATAATACTTTATGTACTATTTACAGAAAAAAAGGAGAAAAAAATGTAACTTGGAAAAAAACACAATATCAGAACCAGACAGAGGAAAATATAAAGCTAACTCTGTTACAACTTTAAATGTAAATAGACTAAATAATCCAATAAAATGAAAAAGACTGATGAGTGATTGAATGAAATTGAACGAATTAATGAATAAAATGAATGAATTGAAAAATTAAAACAGATTGGATATGAATATAAAATCCTCTAAGCTATTGCTTATGAGATAATATTTGTAAAGTATCTGGCATATAATAAGCACTTAATAAATGCTTTTTCCTTCCTTTTCTTTGTCAACCCAATCTAAGTCACTTCCTATTTGTAAATGGTAGTACTGTAAGAGACTTCAGAGACCTTTTAGTCTTTTGTTTTTCAATTGTATTTGACTTTTCATGACCCCATTTGGGGTTTTCTTGGCAAAGATACTGGAATGGTTGACCATTTCCTATTCCAGATAACTTTCCATAGGAGGAACTGAGGCAAACAGAGTTAAGTGACTTGCCCCGGGTCACCCAGCTAGTAAATGTCTGAGGCCAGATTTAAACTCAGGAATTTAAGTTCCTGACGTCAGGTCCAACACTCTGCACTACAGTGTCCTTCATTTGACAAGTTAAGAAAATACAATCCAAAAAGAGTTAAGTGAGTTGCTCAAGATTATAAAACTGAGAAGAAATGAAGAAGAAAACAAATGATTTATCACTTGTTTATATGGGTATTTGAAGTTTTGATTTTAGAAGATTATTATAAAAATGAATAATATGGAAATAGGTTTGGGATAGCCTAGTGGAATTGTTTGTCAGCTTTAGAAAGGGGAAGGGAAAAGGAGAGGGAGAGAACACAAATCATGTAACTATAGAAAAATATTTTTAAAAATAAAACAAAATTAAATAGAAAATTTATAAAAAGATTATATAACTGAGTTGGTGGCAGGGTTCCTCCCTTTTCTTTTAGATATTATCCTCCAAAAGAGGCAATATGCATAGTGAATAGAATTCTAGACTTGGGAGTCAAGAATACTTGCATTCAAATTTTACCTTTCACATTTAGTAGTTAGGTGACCATGGGCAAATCATAGCCTCTCTGGGCCCTAATTTCCTTATGGGTAATATAGGAGTAATAAAGAGCAATACCAGAAATAATATATGTAAAGTGATTTATAAACTTTAAAGTGCTGTCTAAGTATCACTTAGTAGTGTTAATATTATCTATTAGTAATCATTTCTCTGTTTGATTATAGTCAAGTAATCTTGGACAAATCACTTCAGCTGTGTGGTCCTCAATTTCCTCATTTGTTAAAGGATGTGACTGAACTGGATGATGTAAAAAGTCTATCCCAGCTCTAACATTCTTTGAGTCTATTCGAAATTATTCTTAATAAGGTAAGATCTTCATGTACTTCTATGAAACATCACTAGCACCTGCAATTCTCTGATTTCTACCCCCTGTCCTAGTCATAGAATTTGAAGTTAAAGTTGTCTAGAAAAGAAATAACTGCAGATTAATAACTACAAAATAACAATAGCCTTCAGATGAGAATTCCCCTGGAGATTTAAGGGCTATGACAAACTCAGAAAACCCAGCGCTCCTACGTCCCCGTTGGATTCCCAAGATAGAACAGGAAAGTTGTGTGTTTTGTCTAATTATGTGGATAAAAAACACATCGAGCCCAAAGACAAACTGTTATTGAGAATTTCAGAAACTACAAACACTTGGCCGAGAAGAAAAAGCCTTCAAAATCGCTTTGGTGCTCTTTGCAGCTGATCTCAAGTAACTCTGTGAATCAGTTGAACAAGAAAAGCTCCTATCTCATCATTGTCACCTGAACCCCCAGTGCTACTAAAATAATGTCAAAGCCAGAGAAGACAGGAAGTGACAAAATAGAGTGTCACAAGAGAATGTAGCAAGAAAAAGTGTATGCTCATTAGAAATATGGGCAAGAGGGACTCATTTCACCTTTATATGTCTATTCAACAGAGATAATCATGCAAGCGTGTCTTTTAATTTCAAGTGTCTGTGACCTATTTCCAGGGACATTGCTAGGCAAAGCACCTATGTTTCCCCCAATAGGATGAGATTATATCTGTTTTTCCAAATGTAAACAAACATCTGAAGGAATAATACACTGGTCTACAGAAGAAGAAAAACAGAAATCAGAAGTCACTGTTCCTCCTGTCTCAAGTTGGCATATAAACACAGAGGCTATTTAAATCTACGTTAGAAATGACACTGAGACCCAGACTTGGGTTCTAGTACAGGTTTTGCTGCCCACCAACTCTGTGACTTTGGGGAAATTCCTTAATCTCTCTGGGTTTGTGTCTCTTCATCTGTCTAATGAGGGACTTAGATCAGATGATCTTTACATTCCTTCTAGTTCTTAAAATCTATGTTTTGGATTTGTTTGCTTGTTTTTTTTAAGAGGAAAGACAAATTCAGGAAAGGATAAAAAACAAACAAAAAACTTACTTCTCAAAACTCTTCCTCTCTTTTACCAGTAACAAGCCAGAAGCAGCCTGTCTGCTCAGTGTTCCACTACATTTCTATTTGAATTATTTAGAATGCCTTCATTGGTTTGGGAGTTAGTGTTTCTTTAAAACTACACAGTTCAAAGTTGAGTCTAAGCCAGGAGAGTTTAAAATGACCTAGTCTTGAAGCTCCACTTTACTTTGGGAGCTATAAATAGTGCCAGAGAGCCTAAAAGCATAACCCTACAATTTCCCTGCCTTATTCTCCCCTCTCCTAACTCCAGCTATAAGCCTATCTTGTCCAATCCCAATCATAGTTCTGTGGGGTCCAACTTCTGCTTTGGCCATGGGATTTGCGGGGAATAGGAGGAACCATCTACCCAAACATTTTCTCTTATTACTCAAACTACACTGGCCCCTAAGTTTTTCTAAATAGCTTCCTCTCAGACTTTCCAAGCAAACTAAGTTACAATATTTCTGCCTCAGCCCCATGTGCCAAAATGGCAACTAAGACAAATAAATGCTTGTTAACTGACTAACAAGATTTTCATATTGTTAGTTCCAATAGGAAACTTCACTAAGCATGGTAGGGCCAACTGGGGAATAAGGGAAGGGGAAGGACAAAATCATGGTAGGATGATTGAACCCAAAATACAAGACAGATACAACCTAGACATACCTTTTGAATGAGGTCTGCTCATCTGTTCTTTCTTGGGACAGCCAATCAGAGAGGTGACGTTTCTTCTCTGTCGCCCAGGAGAGTTGAGCAAGTATTGCTTTGGTTAATTTCAGGATGTGCTATTGGAAACATAAAACAAGTGCCTGACCGGCACTATATATATATAAAAAAAAAAAGAAGAAGGAGAAGAAGAAAGAAGAAATACCGACGGCCTGACAATCCAAAGGGTATTTATGTACATTTTCTAAAATGGGACAGGAAATGTACAAGTGAGGTATTTTTCCTTTTCATTTCTTCTAGGATTCATGTCCTCTGGTTGTTTCATCAATGTTGAGTTCCAAATATTCCACTTCTATTCCATTCCTGCCCTTGGACAATGCTCTTCACCCAGGGAAGAAGTGAGAAGAAAATAACAATAACAAAAACAAACCCAAAAAAAGTCAGCAGCATTGCCTGAGGAGGAGCTGAAGAAGAGGCGATTGCTTTTGGATGGATACTGAGGTGCCTGGCGATGGATGCATGGAAACCTGGCCTTCCAGTCCTGTCACTTCTCCATAGCTGCTGTGGTTTCCAAGCTGGCAGGGGTTGTCAAGGAGGATGGGAAAGGGAAATGGGGGAGGAAGGGAAGGGAGAGAGGGATGAGGTATGACTGACGGATGGGGTGAGGATTCACAAACACCAATTGGGACACCAAGTCAAAAATCTCACATCACAGAAGTCATCCTAACTAAGTTTTCTTGGGACAATTCTCTTTCCAGTGCCTTTTTATACCCTACATGGGATGGTATTAGGTTGATTTATTTTTTAAAGGATCTATTTCTAATCATACTAGATTATATAAATAATAATTTTCAAATTCTTATTTTTGTTGGTTCTTTGCCTCCAACCTCTCTGTTAGTGCTCTCATTGTTTGCCAATATGAAAAATGAAAAAAAAAATTACTCCACTTGAGTTTTTTTAATGGTTTTGGGCAAATGTACACCTCCATCTGTCTGTCCCCAAAAGATAACCCACATGATTTCTGGTTTCTAGAGCAAAAACTTTAAATCAAAGTTCTCTCTGAGGGGAGAGGGAAACATCTCTGTGTTTTTTTAATTTTTAAATAGTTTGTGCTTTTGGTGTATATCACCAAAATTTGTGTTGGGGAGGATAGGGGTAAAGGTAAGGGGATGTGAGGGTACGGAGAATGTAAGGAAAAAGCAGGGAAGGTAATGGGATCCAGGAGGGAGAGGAAATCTAAAGTTCTATTTTTTTTTTTAATAAATGGGACCAGAACAACAACCAAAGTACAAAGGGCTACCGCCCATGGCCCAGAGTTTGTTGAGTGGATTTAGCAGCCGCCCTTTTTATCTGCCGTGGGAGAGCCCCTGCCACTGTAGCGTCCTCCTCGGCTGGAGCGAGGCTCTTCCAAATCATCCTCGTCAAAGCCGTGGAAAGTTGACGTGTCACTTTCAGATGTGGAACCGAACAAGTCCTCCGTACTTCGTGCTGCAGCCGCCGCCTCCTTCTCCTTCCTGCCTTCTCCTCCCAAATGAGCTGACATGTATGATGAATATATCAGCACATGGGTTAAGCAACAGACAGCATTATTCATATTAATATCATATCATTACACGGTTATTCTTACCACTGTCAGACAATGCACCATTTCGAGGCTCAGAGGGATTAAATGTGCATCACCTTGAGGCAATGGTATTGTGCAAAAGGACAACTGGAGAATTTTAGAGGGAGGAGGATTTGTTTTGTTCGTTTTTTAAGAGAAAAGATACCTGTACCACAGTACAAGCATCCAAGGTTTTTGGCAGTGAAGGGGTCAGTGATGTGCTTCCCCGCTCACATTCACACCCCAGCTCAGACAATGTTTTTCCCTGATGGCTTATAAGCCTGCACAACTTAAAGGTTGTTTGGCTCTTTGCACAGTGACTGTCCTTCTGTTTGGCAGCCAGTTTTACAAATTTATTGCTGTCAAATAGCCCATTAGAGGCATTTAATCCTCTCCCAGTTTATTTTTATTTTCATCCATTTCTCACTCCATCTCTTCCACCTCTCTCTGCTCTCACTCCCACATCATGTAATTCATTTCTCCCTCCTTCTCCGCCAAAACAAAAACAAAAAAACCTTACTGAAAAGTCTAATGAGTGATCAGAGAAAACATACTTTGACTCTCCTGTTTATGACTGCAAAAAAGGACCAAGACCCTCTAAGCAGGGCACACAAACATTTCAGTCACTTAAAATGCCCTCAATCAAGAGTCTTGGTATTCTCGAGAGTTCAAAACAGCATTAAGTCCAACTAAAAGTGGCACATCAGTTGAGAAAGAATAGGAACTAAAAGTGAAGAAGTTTAATCATTGTATAAAGTGCTAAAATCTACAGAATTGCAGCTGACACTTCTCCACATTCTTATTGGGCCCTAGGAGTGCCTCCAGATATTATAATCCCAGTCACTGAAGCTGCCAATTTTCAAGCATCTCAGTCCCTAAGGGATAGTGGAGGTAGAGTGAAAGGTGGGAAAGAATAAATAGCTCTTCTTGGCTTCTATCTCTTCCCTGAAGAGACACCAGAAAGGTTATCCAGGAATATCATCCAACCTGCCTGCCCAAGCTTGACAAGCGGAGCCATAAGCCAACCCCAAAGCAAACGGCTATTTGACAGACGTCTGAGATAGACATTGGTCGAATGATCCATACAAATAAACCCTAGCTCAGAATGATAAAAGTATGGGGAGAAAATGATAATCATCTATGTTTTTTAAGATAAGGAAGTAAATTTGGGAATGACAGTTAAGAAGTTTCAGGTAGAGAGTCACTTATTTGCTCCTGTTTCCTCTTTCGCTTGGTTTCATGAGGGGAAAAGAATATGGAAAACTCCCCAAAACTATAGTCGTTCCCCTCTCCCAGTTCTCCTTGAGAAAGAAGTCTTAGCTGGCTGTGGTAGAGGATCACTATACTTTTGTAGATTTCTGGGGATGTAGTATGTAGGATTTTCATTGTTTATATATCTATATGGATATATATACACACATACATAAAAATATGTATATATAGACAGGTGTATGTTTGGCTTTTTAAGAACTCTTTGTTGATCACAGTCTAGCAATTACACAGGTTCTGTCTCTCCAAGTTACCATCTATCAAAATTAGAAGCCCAACACAATAACAATTGTTGACTGTATCTGGAAAGTAACTGAACAAATTACTTCCAGAAGAAATTGGGTAGAACTACATACAAGTGAGCTATCCTGTCATTGGTTCTGCTGATTTAATATTGAGGTGGTGGGGATTGGGAACTGGAATCTTCTGTCAACACCTCATTTGACAGCTATACTAGGTCAATGTCCATATCAACTTTGACATCCAAAGACAATGGTATAGACTAACGACTATAGTAGACCCAGCAAGGGAAAAAATAAGGATTGAGAGCAATTCAAGGGGTGAGAAGCTGCCCCATGAGGGCTGGGAGTGGAAAGGAAGGTTGACGGGACCATCCCTCACTGTTGTGCTCAGAGCTGACTGAAACATTCTGAACTGATTTTCAGCTTCTGGTTAGAAACACTTGCAGTCACATAGGTGAGAATGAAATTTCTTGTTACCTTTCACCTTTGCTGATTAGACTTATTCTGTTTTGGTCCAGAAGGAAGAACTAGGACAAATTGGTGGAGGTTACTGGGTTTCCTTTCAGTTCAATATAAGGAAGAAATCCTAATAAAGTTACTTTTAATAATGGAATGGGCCACCATGTAAAGTAGTGAGTTCCCACTTATTGGGATGTTCTAAAAGAAATTAGTGCTTCAAATAAGGTTGGATCTCAAAACTTTTAAGGTCCCTTCCAACTCTCAGATTCAGGGAGTCTATTTATAACAATATAATGCAATTGTTTTTAATAGTCTGTCTTAATCAACTCTGGCAAACTATAGATAATGACCTATAGATAGGACCAAAAAGCAAAATAAGACAAAACAACTTGAGAAAAACCATAAAGACCTAAATTTACTTTGAGAAAGAAATGACAAGACCAAAGTAAAGCATTTCCTTTAAGTCCTTAAAAATAAGAGCCATGGGGGAAAGGTCACTAAGACCACTTAGCAGGTGTCGAAGCACTGATACCCCTGCCTCTTAGTCTTATCTGGTCTACATGAGAAAATGTATGGAATGTATGGCCAATGGAAGTGTTGTCCATGAAGCTACTAAGAAGCCAAAGGGTCACTAATGTCCAAATCAATGACAATTTGAAGACATGACTAGTCTTTCAGTATCATTCTTGGATGCTTTTCCCATTGACTCCCATCTCCCCCACGTCCACCTCAACGATTCCATTTAAATCAACAATTCTGTATATTGAGATGCACCATCATCCAATAAAGGAATATGGGGAGGCCCTATCTCTGTGTATTCTAGTTCCACCTTATTATCAACAACAACAATGACAACGACAACAACAATAACAAAACACACACACACATACACACACACACACACACACACACACACACACACACACACACACACACACACCAAAGGAATATACATGTGGAAAGGTCCAAAGCATATCAATAATTGTTTCCCACCCTTTAGGTTGTTGTTGTTTTTTAAGTAACAAACAAAATTTCAAGAAGACCTGAAAAAAGTCAGAAGGATCACCATTATTACTGCCCTATAGCATTCCTCCTCCTACTTCTTACCCTCGGTGACTGATATACTAAAAATAGGATTATTCCTGGGTGCCTGAGTAAAAATGGTCCCAGAAAGGAGAAGAGGGGTCACACTTACCAGAGCGTCCACAGTCTGCACAGGACACTAGTTCTTCTGGCCGACCACTTTTTTTATTCATGCTGGAACCTCCCAAGCAGAAATCACAGTAATTATTGGGAATGACAGTTCCATCTGGTCCTTTCTGGGCTGTAGAAGAGATACCAAGTCCCAAATTTAGGTGGAAGTTTAATACGGTGTCTTCTCCTTCCTCCTATTCTTTACAATATTAAGTAGAGTATGTAGGTCTATGTGGAAATGTTAAGAAAATATGGCAACATGGGCTAGGTTTCCCTTATCATTTTAGTTCCATGGTTTTAATTCCTGGCTAATTTCTTTTGTTCTCTTTTTGACATATCTACCTATATAATAGAGGTTCTTTTCGTTTGAGAGGTAGTATGGCTCTATTCCTCTAGACTTTTACACCAGAAAGCTCTCTATTCTGTAAGATCATTTCAGCCATGGAACTGAAATTTCATCACTACCTTGGGACCCCCACCCTCCCTCTGATTGTAGAAAGGAGAGTGAAGAGCTCCTACTAAGATCTCCATTTAAGAAGGGTGCCCAGGTCAGTCATTTCTTCTTTTCCCACTGAAAGTTAACTTCCTCCCTAACCTCTTATTTTTTCACTTCCTTTTGTGTGTGGTAAGCAGGTGAGGTAGCAAAATGGAGAGGGTACCATATCTATAAGTTAGGAAGATTCAACTTCCTTAGTTTAAATGTGACCTCAGACACTTACTAGCTGTGTGAACCTAGGAAAGTCACTTGAAATGGCAAATTACTCCATTATCTTTGCCTAGAAAATCCCAAATGGAATCACAAAGAGACATATAGAACTAAGACAACTAAATAACAAATTCGGCCGATTGTTTAGTTGCCACCAAATTGGATATACTATTAAAAGGTATTATTGACACCTGTCTTAGCACAGTCTATTAAGTTATATGCTTCAGTCTAAAAACTTGAAACAAAATGACCATAAAAGTTTTCAAAACTTTCATTTTTTATCTTTCATTTTTTTAAAGATTTCAGTGATCTTTAGGATAAGAAGAAAAATTACAGTGCACTGGGTAAGATCTACAATTTTTAAAACCACTAGTCTTATTTATAAGCACATATTTCTGTTGTTCACGTCTATTTCTTGATTCACCTTATTAATTCATTACCCATCCTCCAATTTACCCCTTTCCTACCTTTCCTATAGCTATTGATAACCATTTAAGTTTCATTCTAGATAGCCTTTCAAACCCCTCACTAACCGATGCTGCTTCATTTTTAAATTTGTATCCTTTGTTTAACATATCTTATATATAATAGTAGTAACATAATAATCGTTGAATTGAGTGTATATGCATCATTTCCAGAAGATTTCTTTTCCAGTTTCAAGTTGGGGGAGGGGAGAATTTGACCTTCTAGCTCTCATGTTTGTTGATTGCCCTTCATCTTTCCTTAAAATACTTATAGAATTTGAAGTATATCTTTATCAAGAGATCAACACTAATCTTGCCTTCGTGATCATGTAGCTTTGCTTTCCCCCAATCCATTTATACTCACTCATGGGGCTGAGAAGTCTTAGTGATATCCAAGAGGAAACTACTCTTAAGGGAATAAATACCAAAAAAGCAAAAGCAATCACCAGAAAGCAAAGGTAATTAAAAGTGGGGGAGATCAGAATTATCAAAATATAATTAGGAACTAATGCTCCTTAATACACATTTAAATACCATCCTAGAACTAAAAATCTTACCAATGATTTTTCCATTGCTAAATCTGAAGGCCTCTTTTCAGTTTTCCCTTTCCTTGACCTACTTCTCTAGGGTTTTTTACTGTTTTGAACAAACCTTTCTTCCTGGATATTCCCTTTTCTCTTTTCTTCAATGACATTGTTCTCACCTAGTTTCTCCTCCTATGTGTTGTAATAATCTGCTAGATTATCATTTGTCTCCAACCCCAGTAGCTAGATGACACAATAGATAGAGTGCTGGGTCTTGAAAACTCATCTTCCTGAGTTCAAATCTGGCCTCAGACACTTACTAGCTGTGTGACCCTGGACAAGTCACTTAACCTTGTTTGCTTTAGTTTCCTCGTCTGTAAAATAAACTAAGAAAGAAATGGCAAACCATTTCAATATTTTTCCCCAAAAAAGAAAAATCCAAAGGTGGCCATGAAGAGTGGGACCCAACTGAAACAAATTCAGTGACAACAACAACAAAGCTTCCCTCCTGGACCTTCTTTTCTATCTACATACTCTTTGTCATTGACTTCACCTATTGCAATAGATTCAATTATTTCTTTAGCAGCTGACCCCCAAATCTAGCTAGCTCTCATCTCTAATCAAAATTCTAGACTCATTTCACCAAATATGTGCCAGACATCCCTGGCTGCCCCACAAAGATCGTAAACTCACTATATCAAATCAGAACTCATCATCTTCCTTTTTTCAACTAATCCCTCTTCTAAATTTCTAAATATCTGTTGAGAGTACTACCATCCATGCATCACCTAGGTTCCCAACCTTGAATCATCTTTGACTCTTCTTTCTCTTTTGTTTCAATCAGTGGACACTTCCTGTCAACTCTCCCTCCATCATCATCATCTTTCTCATCTTCCCCCTTCTCTCTACTCAGATGACCATCATCCTGGTTAAAGCACTTATCACCTCTTGCTTTGGCTTTTTTGACAATCTCCTTCTAAGTCTTCCTTCTTTCTCTATCCACTACAAAGCTGCCAAAACTATCTTCCTCACTGACTTTGTGAATTTTATCTCTCTCCTAATTAAAAACTTTTATTGTCACACTAGCCACTTTGGGGATAAAATATAAACTCCTTTTCCTAGCATTTAAGAAGCTCTGCAATATGGCTCCAATCTATGTTTATAGCCTTATTTTATATTATTCCTGTACCCATCAGACTATACTACTGTTCTCCAAACTTGGCAATCCATCTCTTGCTTCTGTAGCTGGTCATTTGTTCCCTACATGACTGAAATGAACTCCCTCCTTACTTATGCCTCTGAATATTAATCATTCAATGGTCAATATTGGTGTTGCCTCTCTCAGGAAGACTTCCCTGGTCCCCCTACATCAGATTACCTGGTATTTATTTATTTATTTGTGTATATATCTGTAATATTTTCTATAGGTAGAGCCAGGACTTTTCATTACATTGTTTCTCAACAAAAACTGTAGACACCGTCACTGTTACCTTTAAGAGTCAAGAGAAATGTTGTAGAAATGACCATGTGGCTGGAAGTTTAAAGAATTTTAATTGCCACTCTATGTGGAACAAACCTGGTGAACAAAACTGTTTTTCTATGATAGCTTGAAAAAAAACTATAGAAGACAGAGACAGACAGAAAGAGAAAAACAAAGAGACAGGAAGGAGGGAGAGAAAACAAAAGAAATGGAGAGGGGATAAAATGATCTTTGTTTAAAGAACTATTCTAAACTATATCTTGTGAAGAATATGAGAACTATTGAGAAGATAATTTAACTGGCATTTTGTTTGAACTAAATGGTGTGGAACTATTTTCAGAACTGAAGAGAAGTCATCTGGAGTTGCAGTAATGGTTGAACCTAATTCTGGCTGTAAATGTTTTCACAACTAAAATATTCTTAATATTTATCTATGTATTTGTTTTTTATTATTTGTCACATTGTTGAAAATTATATAACAAGTATCTTTCATATGTACTTAAGCCTAGATGATAAGGGGTTTTGATCTGTGAAGAGATGAACAATTTTACTTGAGAAAATGAAATTTCTCCAGTTTACTGAATATTATATTTTCACATCTTCTTAATAAAATATAAACTCTGTGTGCAAGGACTATTTGTTGGGTTTTTTTATCCCGAGTGCCCCATAGATAACTGGTATTTAATAAGTATTTGTTGAATCAAATTGAAATAAAGAAGAAATTATAATTAAAATCTAATTTCTAGCAAAAATATCCATAGATAATATGTGCATATAATATATAATTAAAACAAATATATAAAATTATAGGTCATTTTCCAATAAAAAATGAGAAATCTATAAACTATTTTAAAAAAGAAATGTGAACTATCAATGATAATGTGAAAATACACCATTATTAATAATTTTTAATAAATTAAAACAATTTAAGATTTTATTTCACACCCAAAATAACCAATATGATCAAAAGAGAGCATTGGTCAGTGCTGGAGAGGCTGCGGTCAGGTACACTAAAATCCTTTAGCAAAACTGTGAACTCTCCAAATCATTCTGAAAAAATAATTTTGAATTATATGGGGAAAAATTACTAAATTACTCATACCCACTCACTCTGTGATACTAGGATGTACTATAAGGAAGGCAAAGGCAAAAAGAAACTTCCTATGTGTACCAAAATATTCAAGGCAGTACTTTTGTGCTAGCAAAAACTAGGAACTAAACAAGTGCCTAATTATTGGAGAATAGATGAACAATTGTGGTATGAATGTAAATGAAAGAAGTAATCTTAAGAATTTTTCTTTTTTTATAAGAAAAAATGCAAAATGAAAAAAAGAACTTTTTTTAAAGAAAGAAAGCAGATAGCAGAGGGAATATAATTGTGATGTTAAAAAAAAAACAGCTATCAATAAAATTTTAAAAGAAATGAGGGGACAGCTTGGTAGCAGAGTGGATAGAATGCCAGGCCAGGAATCAGTCAGATCTGGGTTCAAATATGGACTCAGACACTTCCTAGCTGTGTGACCCTAGGCAACTCTCTTAATTGCCTGGTCCTAAACACTCTTCTGCCTTAGAATTGACTCTAAGACACAAAGTAAAGGTTTTTGAAAAAGAATAGAAATCAGAATTTAATGTGCAGTGCTTCATGTTAAATTAGGTCAAGATCAAGATTCTAATGTCAAGAAAGCCTGTTAGTAAGATCTAAACTTGGACATTGGGGGACAATTTTGCTAAAATTTTCTGTTCTCTCCTCTTCTCCATATAACAACCATATCCCCTTCCAAATTTTTGCTTTAGGATTCATGTAACTTAGGGCAATTAAGTAGTGGAATAGAGCACTGAGCTTAGAATAAGGAAGACTCATCTTCATGAGTTCAAATCCAACCTCAGACACTTACTCACTGGGCAAGTCACTTTGCTTTAATTTCCTCATATGTCAAATGAGCTGGAGAAGGAAATGCAAACCACTCCAAAATCTTTGCCAAGAAAACCCCAAAAAGGAGCCATGAAGAGTCAGACATGACTGAAACAAACAATAGATGTATTTATCCTGTGAAGTTGTATATTGAGGTGTGTTTCCTTTCCCAAAATGAAAACTCTATAAGGGCACGAAATAAGTTTGATCAATTAATCAATAATCATTTATTATTTATTACTTTAACTGATCCTTATATCTCCCTCCTCCCTCCCCATTTTTGCCCACATTCTCCCACATGTTCTGCACATAGAATGTGTTTCATGAATGAATTAGTGAGGTGATAATAATAATGATGACCAGCATTTATATAACACCTGAAAGTTTTCAAAGTGCTTCACATAGGCTAACTCATTTGAGGAATTAATTAATGGCAGACTTTTTAATGGACCTCAGAGGATGACTAGTTATTCTCTGCCTCTACTACAACTAGGATGTTCCTATCCATCCTGAATATATGGTTTAAAATCTTTAATTGAAAATCAATTTTTAGTTTGTTTTGGGTTTTTTTTTAATTGAGGACTCTTATATAATAGTTGCAATGGGGGCCCTGCTGGAAGAAATTTGAAACAGCTCTGTTGCATGGGCCTAGGAAGAATCACCCCAGCTTCCTGATCATAAAGGCACGAGGAAAGCGAATATATTCCTTTGCTCCCTTCCCTTTTAGAAATATCCAAGATTATGAAGTGATAATGCTGATGGGGGTACCTTTCATGACATAACAACTGTATGAATATAATGATTGTTTGTATATGACTTGACTAAAAAAAATAGTGAAGCAATATGATATAGTGGATAGTGTGCTGGACCCTCCTCTGTCACTTACTGGCTGCATGGTCATGAGCAAATCACATAACCTTTCTGAGCCTGAGGCAAAGTTCTAAACTATAGGTTAATGGACTATGATCATATGGAGGATTTCCTAACACTGATGAAATTTTACATGTTAGGAAAAAGGATGGAAAGCTCTGGAACTGGAAACACTGGAAAAGTAGGCAGAAGGAAGAAGTGAAGATGTGAGGAGCTTCATTAGAATACCGCCCCCAAGACATATTTATTTGTGGTTCCAACATTCTTCAAGGCTATAATAATTATTATCATGTTAATATATATTTTCTTAAGTACTCTCTGCTAACATTTTTGTTTACATAAATTTATCATATTATTACACTTTTGAAACAGAGATTACTTTGCTGAGTAAAAGTTAAGGTTGCCAATTGGTACAAATCTCTGAATTTGTCAAATCTAAGTAAAAGTAATTTTTACTTCTAAAAGGAACCTTAAGGAAGTGTGGAAAATTAAAATGTCCTCTGTTGGGGGACAGCTGGGTGACTCAATGGATTGAGAGCTAGACCTAAAGATGGAAGGTTCTGGGTTCAAATTTGACCTCAGACACTTCCTAGCTGTGTGTGATTCTGGGCAAGTCACTTAACCTCCATTGCCTAGCCCTTACAGCTCTTCCACCTTGGAACAAATACACAGTATTAATTCCAAGATGGCAGGTAAGAGGGGGTTTTTTTTATGCCCTCTGTGAAGGACATTCACATGGACTTAGTATGGCAATATGTAATCATAAAATCGTGGAACAAATGGTAGAGAATCATGAGCTTTTTTTTATAGAAATGGAAGACAGAGTGGGGCAGGGGTTTGGGAGGGTTGGGGTGGTCTTTTGCTCTTAGATCTCTTCCAGTTCTGACAGTTTGTATGTCTGTGGGTAAACAGTGCCCTTGTGACAGTACTGTCATCTGCATGTGGCTAGATTAAGTCATCCAGTTTGTTAGAATAGGGTACAAATGAAGACAAAGTTACAGGTCCAAACCCCATACTAACCAATTGTTTTCAGAGACAAAAACAACAATAACAACCACCCTCCCTCACTCAGCTACAGGCTAATCCTCTAAACACACTAGTTACCTATGTAGCAAATGCATGCCTTTAATCACAAGGGTGCTGGAAACAAAGTTAATATGAATCACTCATTGCAAGCCACCATTGCTGGAAAATGGCCAAACAATCATTCTCATAGGGGATCGTCTCAAAATATGAAGTATATATAGACTGTCATTCTTAAGTATTTTTAAATGATTATTAGCACTCTTTCTGAAAACAAACAAACAAACTTCTGTCTTATAATCAGTTTTTAAGTATGGATTCCAAGGCAAAAGCATGGTAAAGGCTAGGCAATGGGGATTAAGGGACTTGCCCAGGGTCAAACAGCTAGGAAGTGTCTGAGACCGGATTTGAAACAATGACCTCCCATTTCTAGGCCTGCCTCTATATCTACTGAGCCAAGTAACTGCCCCCAACACTCTCTTTTAGATAGTCTTTTTTTTTAATTGTTTTAATCTATTCCTTCAAACTGATGATATGTTGCCACAGACCTGAATTCCCTAAAGAACAATAGATTATGAAGGAAGATTCACAGTAGGGGAGATAGAAGAAGGGCCAGGATGAAAAACTTCTGTTAAACCCTAAAGGAAAAAGAGTAGTCATTTGCCCTGGGAAAAGGTTGTGCATCTTAGGGGTACCCCTCTTATTAACAGAGATCCAAAGACATGTCAGTGCTCAGATATCAAACTAAAGATTATGGAAGACTCTTATTGGTGCCCTAGTATGTCATCATGTTTGGACGAATAACCATAATTACTCGCATTTGTAAAGAACTTTAAAGTCTGCAAAGAAAATTGCCTATAACAAGATGTATACCCCATGCAAGAACAACACAAGCAACTGGCCCCCATGTCTTTCCTCATCTTTCCACATCAAAACCTACCTATGTTGCTCTTATCCATTGAGATCTTAAGGAAAAAAGAAAAACTTTAAATCCCAAGCCCCCATCTTAAAGCCCAGCTGCCTCTTTGGTTTGGGGTTTCCTTTGCCTGATCAATTATCACTTGAGATGAATGAATTCAGGCTTGGAAGTGACCTTATGAGTTTTAGATGTCCAGAAGTCTATGTCTATCAGGTGGGGCTGACTGGTGGCAAGGGAAAGAAATTTCTCCGTCACCTACAAGAGATGATGCTCAAGACCTAGTCTGGCTAAACAGTAGCCATAGACTTTGAGGCTGACAGTGTCAAGCCAATGTGAAATGGAACAATGCCAATTCAACAGTTCCCAAAACAAAAAAAAAATATTCTGATGAAGTTTAAGTGCCAGTTTTCCTAAGGAATATAACTATAATAATAAGTTAAGATACTGAATCCTGTTTTTACTCTGTCAATGCATACTTAATAGTGATTTGCTTTTAGTATTTCCTTTGTAGGTAGGAAATAAATACTTGTCCCATTTCTGATTTATATTGTTCATTGAATGCTTTTCTACTGCTTTTTAATGGAGACCTTAAACATGATCCAAAGCCTACCAGAGAGTGCTGCAATAGGGGTCAAATAAACCAGAGTGTGAGAAAGGGGAGTCTAACCCCTTTCATTAGAACAGGGGTCCCCAAACGTTTTACACAGGGGGCCAGTTCACTGTCCCTCAGACCGATAGAGGGCCAGAGTATAAAAGAAACCTATGAACAAAGCAGTATACCGCTGTCTGGGATAGTGGAGGCTGCAGCGCTGGCTGTGATGAGCCTGTCACACCTTGCATAGGCCCATCACCTCCACCACTATGCTGGGCAGCAGTATACACAGTGTGGAATCCCCTCCCCCAGATCAAGGCTTACCATGCTGACGTCTTCCATTGTGCAGTCACATAATCCTTTGCATGGCGCCTCGTTCTCATTCACTTACTCTCAGAACAAGGTGCCACACAAAGGATTATGTCACCGGAAGTAGTACTATAGGTGAGTGATGCCTTGCTTTGCAGCGCCGCCACATACAGTGCTTCTCTCACTGACCACCAATGAAAGAGGTGCCCCTTTGGGAAGTGTGGTGGGGGCCGGATACATGGCCTCAGGGGACCAAATTTGCCCATGGGCCATAGTTTGGGGACCCCTGCATTAGAGTCTAGTCTTCCTTGGGACTGAAAGAAGACCAGGTCGCATGCATGGGACCAGAGCAGAGGGGCCTCTTCCTGGAAAGAGAGTAACTACAGAACCCCAGCCCTTTCAGCTCAGGAGAGGATTTCTTTTTATTATTAAAGTAACATGTTATTTTGCTCAGAAACATTTGCTTAGCACATAAATGACAAAATCTTGGCCTTAAGGCCAATATATAGCTATTTGCATGGGGCAGAAGCATTCTTTCTGTTATCACCATTAAGGACATTTCTTTGTAGAATACCCTGAAAAATTATTCCCCGCTCCTTGCTTGTAATGGAGGATAAACTTCTCTCAGTTTATTATGAGGTCAGTATAAGTCATCAATGTTTCTATCTGCTTGCAATACACTACAGTGTGGTGCTATTTGTCATTATACACTGACTATCTATAATCAGGGTCCCACAGAGTACTAAATCTGTAAAAAGAAACAGATATATGAGCAGAAACACCATCCAGACAGCAAATGATAAACGGATTCACCCACTATAATATGATTCCCTCTGGCCTTCGCTTCCTCTGTGCCTCTGCTTTGCCTCCAGGAATAGAAAAACTTACCTGAGCAAGGCGGAAGACAAAAGCTTCTGGAATTACATTATAGAGGGTTAATCCATTTATCAGTTGCTATTTGAATTGTTTAATCAGTTTCTAAGTCATTGATTTTCATCTTCAGGGAGGCAGACAATTCTCTGTAAAAATAAGAGAAAGCATTCGCTATTTGGACTTTACAATAAAACAAAAACTCCAAAGAGTTGGCCAAGCACTATTGGCTTCAGGTTCATTTTTCTCTTCTTTAGCGACCAGTGGTAAGACATTTACAGTGTATGGAATTACTTTGCAAATAATTTCCAGAATTCATTAGACACACAAAATCTTATTCCATCAATACCATATTCATTGATCTAACCCACAATGCCACTTCCTCCCCAGGGCAGCATTGTCACCTCTTTCTATAGCTACTCTAAGGAAACTCCAATATTTGCTTGCAGGCAAATAAAGAGTTCCCCAATTGAAAGCTTCTTGTTCCCACATATGAAGGCTCACCATCTTAACCTCACTTTTTTTTAAGCCCTTAACCTTCCATCTTAAAATCAATACTAACAAGGCAGAAGAGTGACAAGGGCTAGGCACCTAGGGCTAAGTGACTTGCCCAAAGTCACACAGCTGGGAAGTGTCTAAGACCAGTTTTGAACCCAACACCTCCCGCTCTAAGCCTGGCTCTCAATCCACTGAGCCATATAGCTGCCCTTAATCTCAACTTCTGGGTGTGTCATAAATACTATATTGTAACTATCTAGATACATGGCATTGGATCTGCTGCCTCGCCTCTTTTGGCCTAAGTTACCTCTGTAAAACTATGTTGTGGGTTAGGTGTACTAAAATTTTATTTGACTTTCTATCTACAACATTGGTTATATATAAAAAAAATCATAGTTCCCACTGGAAATCAACTGGATTTAATAAGTTTGTTGTTGTTGTCATTGAATTGTTCCAATTGTGTCCAATTTTTTGTAACATCATTTGGAGTTTTCTTGGCCATCTCCTTCTCTGGCTCATTTTATAGATGAGGAAACTGAGGCAAACAGGATTAAGTGACTTGCCCTTGAGTCACATAGCTAGTAAGTCAGATCTGAACTTCACTGCTACACCTGACTGCCCTAATCAACTCATTAAGGACACTTGTCTCATTATTTTTATTAGTGTCATGATCATCATCAACTGATATTTACCTAGAACTTGGTGTTTGCAAAGTATATTATATACATTATCTCAATGGATTCCCCACTGCAATCTGATGAGATAGGTAACATTATAATGACCATTTTAGAGAAGAGGTATTTTGAGGCAGAGAAAGGCTGGAATCACAGGCGGAATTCAAATCTAAGTCTTCCTAAGTCCAAAGTCAGCACTTTATCTTCCATGCCATACTTGACAGTATGTTTATTAAATTGGTCATTTTAGGAATTCCCCATCTAAATTTGCTGCCTATAACACAGTCATCCATTCTATTCTCTTTGATAACTTATACTCTGATGCCTATTTTTCAAAGAATTCAGAAATTTTTAAAATCTGACCTCAGACACTTCCTAGCTATGTGACCCTGGGCAAATCACTTAATCTTGATTGCCTAGTCCTTGCCACTCTTCTGTCTTAGAACTGATATTAAGCTGGAAGATAAGGGTGTTTTTGTTTTTTTTAAAGAATTCAATGATTTCCAAGTAGAATCAAAAGTATTGGGTTAATTGGGAATATTGTTAGCTTGCTTATTTTTTTTAAAGGGAAATTGTGAGAAGGACAGAAAGAGCAAGGACTGAAATAGTATCTAAATAACAGCATACACCACACTAAATCCAGTATTTGTATTATTGATTTATGTTCATAAGCTGTGATCATGTAGAAGATATAAGATAATTGTTGACAAAAGAGGATTTTTGAAATTCACCTAAGGAGAGCACTCCAGAGAACTTAGATTATCATCATCATCATTACTATCATTTTTATTATTATTATTATTTTAGAAAAAGACAACAGGAAACAGAAAAAAAATTACTCACAAGAAATGCAAACAGACGACCAAAGTAGCAAAAAAAGAAGCAAAAAGTCCCAAATGGATTCATGGTATACAGTAGAAAAAGAGGTCCACATTTTATTTTAGTTTGTATGTTATTTCCTTCATTAGATCACAAGTTCCTTGAGTAAAGGCACCCATTCTAATTCATCTTTCTATACCCTTGCTGGCATATATAGGACATACACAGTAAATCTGGAAGATCACTTTGGAATTCATATTAGTTTTTACTCTTAAAACAAGCAGTGCAAAATACCATTACAGAAACAAATTTCAAGTATGTTCCACAGATCTCTCGATTCCATAAAGCTATTCAAAAGTCAATTAGCAGACAGGATATCCTGATTCTCTTTCTCCAAACTGGATATCGGCAAGCCTGTGCCATTCAGAAGTAATGGGAAAAACACTATTCTGTTCAAACTCCTGTGGGTCCTTCTGCACGTCTCCAGGGCTCCAATCTAACAGACATAGAGAGCTGAGCCTCCCCAAACTCCCAGCCTAAGGAAAGAGGACTCAGACTCAAAGATCAGATTCTTCCTTTCCATGTATACAAATACCAACGTGCATCATGAACCACCAGCAGAAGCCAAGGCTTCCCGCCAGTCTCCCCATATACTAAAACCATTCCCTGGCTGGCTGTATATCTGACATCAAACTACAGCATTGGTTCAAAGATTGTCTTTCACCCGGCGTGCTTATTTAGGGTCTGTGGCCCTTGGAGGCAGCTGCTGGTACCTAGAGGAGACGTGCTTCCATTCGTCCCTCTCATTTGTTCCCCCTGCTGCTGACAGTTCTCATCCCTCCACAGGTCTGACATGTTTCTATGGCAACCAGAATCCTGGGCTCTGGCTGCCTCTGGTCTTGCCACCTGTTATTACTTCATCTCTCAAGTGTAAAGAATTCTAGCCTGCCGCCACTTTGCTGTGCAAAGCACATCTTGGGAAGGAGGGAATTAACAAAAGGAAAAGAGGAAAAGAAAGGAAGGAACCCATCTTTCCAAAAAGATGGTAAATCCTATAGCAAGACCCATGGCAGTCTATGATAAACCACTGGGGCTAAGGGTAAATATGGCTTCTCCTGGAACAAGGGAGACAGAGCCAGCTGGAGACCATTCCCACCTCCTGCTATCTTCTACCCAGCATTTAATGAGGGAAGTGGGAGGGTTAGAAGGGAGAAGGGAGGGGTAGGGAAGGAGAACAGGCAGCTGCAGAGATCAGTGCAGGACAGATACATAGCAAAGCAAAAAGATGGTTAAAAGTGGTCAGATAAAGACTGTGGGGATGGCTGAATCAGAAGGGCAAGTTGAGCATTAAAGTCTGGGATAAATGGCCTTTATTCTCATGCTCTGAAGCTTCCTGGTCTTTATAGGTTTACTCATATAAATTATCCCTAGGCTTAATGCCTCTTTTACAACTTCCAAAACAAAATACCCTCAATAGTTCCTAAGAAAAAAAAATGTTGGACTTCCATTCAGGCATATAAGCTGCACATAAGCTGGGACCCTAGTATTCAAAAGGGAGGCATGGACAGGGGCCAGTAACATACACGGGGAGAATATGTATCAACCACATCTCCTTTATGATATTGGATTTTTTTGTCCTTAAGGACAAAAATCATGTCTTTTCCATGTTCTACTCTGCTGTTACCCAACACTTAGTACATTTTGAGAATGAAAATATGAATTGATAACAATGACTAAGGGACCAGAAAATGATCTCTTTAAAAAATACTTAATATGACTTTGGAAATGTTAAGTGGAGATTTGTTGTTATATGTAATTGGTAAAATAAATAAGCAAATTATAATTAAAAGTTGGTTAAAGGGAGCAGCTAGGTGTCTCGGTAGATATAGTGCAAAGCCTGGAGTCAGGAGGACCTGGGTTCAAATCTGGCTTGAGTCACTTCCCAGCTGTGCAACCCCGGGCAAGTCACTTAACCCTCTTTGCTTAGTCCTTGCTTTTTAGACTTAGAGTTATTACTAAGACATAATGTTTAAGGAAGATATGAGGGGAGGAGAGGAGAGGAGAGGAGAGGAGAGGAGAGGAGAGGAGAGGAGAGGAGAGGAGAGGAGAGGAGAGGAGAGGAGAGGAGAGGAGAGGAGAGGAGAGGAGAGGAGAGGAGAGGAGAGGAGAGAAAAAAGAAGGTTAAAGGCCCTAAGAAAGAGAGACTAGTCAAAAATGTCAAAGTTACCACCCAGGACAAGCAGCCCATAAAATTGGACCAGATTATAATAGAATTTGTGGGGCAGCTAGGTGGCTCATTTTAAAGAGAATCAGGCCTAGAGATAGGAGGACCTAGGTTCAAAGCTGGCCTCAGAAACGTCCTACCTGTATGACCCTGGGCAAATCCCTTAACCCTTATTGCTAGTCCTTTCTAAAGCTAAGGTCTGACTGGGTCATTCCTCTGCTCAATATATTCCAATGGCTCCCTAATGCCTTTGGGCAAGTCATACAGCTAATAAGGATCCAAGGTAGGATTCAAACTTAAGTCTAATTAAATCTTATTATTATTGTTGTTCACTCATTTCAATCTTATCTGACTCCTTGTGACTCCATCAGGGGTTTTCTCAGAAAAGGGTAGTTTGCCATTTCCTTCTCCAACTCATTTTACAGATGAGGAAAGTGAGGCAAATTGGGTTAAGTGACTTGCCCAGAATCACACAACTAATAAGTATCTGAGGACAAATTTGAAGTGAGGAAGATGAATCTTCCTGACTCTGGGTCTGGCACTTTATCCGCTGCACCACCTAGCTGCTAAAATTATCCCTGTGTTAATGTGATTCATAAGAAATCTATATGTAAACCCACATGTATCTAAATCATGTCACACAATTAGAATAAGAAGGTCAGACCTTAGAGGCCATTTAGTTCAATTCTCTCATTTTACAGATAAGTAAATTGAGGCTTAGAGAAGTGAAGTAATTTGTACAAAGTGGCAGAGCCAGAATTTAAACCCAGGTCTTAAAATTATATGTCCTGCCTTTATAGCATTGTATCAGGGATGTTTGATGTAGGGACAAATGGCTGAAATTAAGGAATGAATATGATGAATACCAAAAAATGAGATTTGGAAGGGACTTTAGAGTAAATCGAATGCAATCCTCTCATTTAACAAAGGAGTCAAATGGTTTACATTTTTATAATCTATTGCCCACCACTGGAACCCTTTCCATTCTTATCTCCATCTGTTGAAATCCTTCTCTTCCTTAAAGGTCTAACGCAGATTGTTTCTTCTCTTTGAACGTCTCCTCTCATCCCTTTCCCTGAAAGTATTCTCTCTCTCCTCTAGTTTTCCCACCTCACCATGCCTAGCACCCTTCTTCGCTCCAAACCACTCTTCCTTGAACAGTACCTGTTTGCACATTTCTCAAAAAGAATCCACTGGACCCATTCGAGAAAGAAATGGCAAACAACTACAATATTCTTTTTTGGTTTTGTTTTTGTTTTGTTTTGTTTTACTAGAAAGTTTTTTTTAATATAAATTGAAGCAAAGTAAAGTAAGCAGAACCAGAACACAGTGATAGCAATATTTCTTGATGAACAACTGTGAATGATCTAATTATTTTCAGCAATACCAACTACAATATTCTTACCAAGAAAACCCCATGGAAAACTATGGTCCATAGGATGAGAACTGAGACTGGAAGACTAAACAATAATATTTCTCATATACCTCTCCATCCCCCAAGTAGAGTATGACCTCTTAAATCAGTTTTTTTTCTTCTTTGTATCTCCAGGACTTACCATGATGCTTTGCATATAGCAAGAACAAAACACATATTGAGTTGGCTTGCCCATTGTCACACAGCTAGTGAATGGTGGAGTCAGGATGGAAACACAATCTCCTAAGCACTTCTTAAAGAAATGGAGTGGTAGAAAGAGAGCAGGATATAGGGCCTATGCTTATGGGTTCAAACCCTATTTTGGATACTTAATCTATGGTTTGATTTCTGTGGATCTTAGTTTCTCATCTTTAAAATGATGAAGTTAGACTACATAATCTAAAGACTCTTGAAAATTAGACTATATAATTTCTAAAAGCTCTTAGGTAGCTTAGTGGATAGGGAACCAGTTCTTGATACAGAGTCCTGGGTTCAAATTTGACCTTAGACACTTCCTAGCTATGTGATCCTGGACAAGTCACTTAATCCCAATAACCTACTCTTTACTACTCTCTTCCTTGGAAGCAATACTTAGTATTGATTCTAAGTACAAGCTAAAATTTTTTTTAAATAAAATTAAAAATTAAAAAGTCTTTTGGAACTCTAAATGTAGGACCATATAAAAAGTTGCTTAAGAACAGAAAATATCCTTTAATATCTGCAATAATTTGGGTATTGTTATGTCTAAAGATAGAAGGATGAAGTAGATGACCTCTTAAAATCTTTTTCATATCTATTTATTATATGATGCTTTCAATAATGTTGAATAGGCAGCAATTGTTTAAAACATAAGTTTTTAAAAGCCAAACCTAACTTAACCTTCAAACTACTGATCTTCTAGGTTACTAGACTTTGGACATTGATAGTGGGAAAAGAGAAATCTGCCATGCAAAGGCCTGTACTGGGAGAATATTATAAACTACAACAAAGGTAGTTGTGTTCCAACTATGCCCTATGCCTGTACTCCCTAATTAGCTGTGCATCCAGTTTGGTTGTTTGTTTTGATACAGTATTACCCTCCAAAAGTGGAGTACCAAAATGATAGAGGGAAGTATTGCTTGTCCTGGGGGATAGAATTGAGATGGGAGTGGGAGGCAAGCACTATGTCTACCTTCCACTTTGATTATGTTTGCTTTGGCCATTTTCCAGTAAGTTAGAACATAGGACTATGAGAATTGTTATGATCCATTCAATTCAATAACCATAGCATTAAATACCAATATGTGCCATTGTACTCCTTAAGCACCAGGCAAAAATTAAAATGAAATATGTCCTGCCTTTAAAGAGCACAAAAAGTTTTTACTGGAGAAAAATAACATATGCAGTTAAATAACTATAAAATCCTTTCAACCCAGGATTTCATTTCTGATAGAAGGACATATGGAAAGACATGGATGTCCTTTTTGGAGACAAACATCTGTGATAGATCCATTCATTTTCCTAATGCTTTCAGAATCCTCATTGCCTTGCCTGGACTCTTGCAATAACCTATAATTTATAATTTTTCTGCCCCAGTTTTCTCTCCATTCCAATCTATCCTTTTTGCCATTCAATTGTTTCAGTCAAACCCAACTCTTGGTAACCCTATTTTGAGAATTTCTTGGCAAAGATCTTGAAAAGGTTTAACTTTTCCTTTTCCAGCTAATTTTACACATGAGGAAACTGAGGCAAATATGGTTAAGTGACTTGCCCAACTTCATACAGCTAGTAAGTGTCTGAGGTCAGATTTGAACTCAGAAAAATTAGTCTTCATGACTCTAAGCCCCATACTCTATCCACTGTGCCACTTCACTGACTAATCTATCTTCTATAAAACTACTAAAATAATTTTTTCTAAAGCCAAGATCTGACCATGTTGTTCCTCTGCTCAATATATTTCAGTGGCTCCCAAATGTTTTTGGAATTTTTTTTAAATCTACTTTGCTTGACTTTTAATATTCTTCCCTACCTGGCCTTGACATGCCTTTCTAGTTTCATCATATCCTACTCCCCTTCCCACACTCTGCTGTTCATATATATTGCTTTTCTTGCTGTTCTTTACAAGATACTCCATCTTTCGTTTCTGTCTTCACTGCCCTCTGTGCCTGAAATGCATTCCTTCATCATCTCTGCCTCATAAAATCCACCATTTCCCTTACGATTCAGTTCAAACACCACTTTGGGTGACTAAATAGATATATGGGATGAGGAAGAGTAAGGAGTTGAGGGAAAATCTAAGGTTATGAACTTAGGAGACCAGGAAAGTAATGGTACCTTCAAGAAAAATTTACAAGTTAAAAGAGAAGGTTTCAAGGAAAAAGTTAATGAGATCTGTTCTGGACATGATAAACAGGAGATCACAATGGTCCACCCAATTTGAAATGTTCAATTGGCAGTTGGTGAACTAGACTATAAAGAATTTTAAATTAACCACATAGAAATCATAACTAAACTAATGGGAGTTGATGAGGTCACTAAGTAAAGACACAGATGAGAAGAGGGTCCAGAACTGAAATTTGACATATACTCACAGTTAGAGGGCATGATGTAGACAATGAGCCAGCAAGAAAGACTGAGAAGGAGGAGTCACATTGGTAGGACAAAAGCTAGGATAGAACTATCACACACACATACACAATAACAACAAAGAGATCCTTTCCTGCAGGAAAGGATCAATAGTGTCAAAGGCTGCAGAGAGATCAAGATGGATGAGAACTGAGAAGGGGCCATTACATTTACCAATTAAAAACATTGGTAACTTTGGGTAGCGTAGTTTCAATTGATTGATGAGATCAGAACTTAGACTGCAGAGTGAGTGAGAGGAGAATAGAAACCATGAGAGTAGACAGCTTACTCTAGGAATTTAGCTGAATAAAAGAGAGAGATAGAATAACTTGATAACTTTATTGAAGATTTTAACTATGGGAAGGAACTAATATTGAAGATTAGAGAGAGAAGTGACTGAGAAAGCAATGTGCTAGAGAAGACAAGAAAGTATGAAGGTAAGTTCAAAGGCACATAGATAGAATTAGTCTTGGCAAAGACAACAGCCATTTCATTAACAACGATTATTGCAGAGTGAGGAATGATATCAAGGAGATTTGAGATGAAGAAAAATGGAAAAGTGGCACCATTTTCAAAAGAAAGTAACAATCAAGAGAGCAATCTGCTAGAGAAGATAAGGAATTAAGAGGGTGAGCTCGAAGGTACCTAGATAGAGTTGGTCTTGGCAAAGACAGAGACCACTCCATTAACAAGGATTAGTGACCAAAGTACAATACCTGGCCTTGCCATTAATTTGTCCCGTGACCTTGAACAAGTTACTTTACTTCTCTGGGCTTTGGGTTCTTTGAACATAAAATGACAGGGTTGTCCTAAAAGATAATATCTAAGGTTCCCTCCAACTCAAATATTCGGTGATTAAAAAATCGGGAGCGAGGAAGGCTGGACTCAAACTGCTAGTAATCTGCTGCCTCCAGTACCCAAGGCTGCTTTTCCTTAACATTGTTTCTAAAAGAGGTAAAAAATGCTGCTGACGTGAAAAGGAAAAAAGAGCTAGAAAGCATACAAAAAGCTTTATCTAGTCCTTCTTAGGATGAGTGCCTTCTCTCTGAGATTGCATATGTGTATATCTACACATGAATATATGTACATGTGTATGATATATGCAGGTGTGTACACATATCCATATGTAGGTATACATGTGTGCCCACTGATACATAAATACATATATAATAGGACTTCATTTTATATGACCGATACATTCCAAAACCTTTCTCGTAAGCTGAAAATCACACATGATAGCAAACCCCTTTATTTAATAAGAATTTCTTATCCAGACATACCTAGGCACTTTACAACTTAGGCTTATCAGAGCTACCTGCACCACTACCCTTGCACCTTGGGGCCATTATTAATAACTAAATCACATTCATGAAACAAAAAGAAGTATTGCTCTGATGCAAACACAAGTAAGAACTCCACACAAAGACTGAGGCGGGAGCTAATGTTTGGTACAAAACAGCACAATGACTTACACTAACGCTTCTCAGAGCAAGAAGGAGCATGATTGGATGAATTGCTACAAGACTTTATGCTGCATGGAGGAAAGGAACAGATTGAACATGTAATTAAATTTTTTTAATTTTACAGGTTTTTCTGCCTTTATTTTTTCAATTGCCAATTACATGTACCTGAAACTACATGCGTTGAGTTCATGTAAAGTGAGGTCCTGTTGTACACATATGTATATATATATATATGTATACAGATATGTAGATATGTTTTATTTGTACACAATTGTCCACATGTTACCTCTAGCATAGAATGCATGTTCCTTGAGGACAGGGACTGTCCTTTGCCTTTCTGTGTATTTCCAGGGCTTGGACATAAAAACAGTTCTTGGCACATTGTTCTTCAGTCATTCAGTTGTGTCTGACTCTTTGTAACACCACTGACAATAGCACACCAGACTCTTCCAGTCCCCACTATCTCTCCGTCTCTGTCCAAGTTCTGTTCATTGTTTCCAAGAGGCTCTCTATCCATCTCAAATTCTGCCATCTTCTTCTCCTTTTGCCTTCAATCTTTCCCAATGCCAGGCACTTAGTGAACACTTAATAAATTCTTGTTGACTTGGTTTAAACACAGATTCATAGGATATGTGTGTACTGTATATGTATATATATGTATGTGTATGTAATACTGAATATGTGTGTGTATAACCAGAATATGTCTCCACTCATTTACAAATTAAAGTGAGTTTGTAGGTTTCAGCCAGAGTTCCTAGTAGGGATTCATCACAACCAGATAATGTTAGTAAAGTGTTTTGAAGATTAAACGTGTATAAATATTAATTACTATTACACTGAGCAATTTGTTGTCATTGACAATGTCATCTAAGCAATGGCCAGTGGCTATGGTGGTGGTAGACCATAAGGGACAGTTAAAGAGCATCAGCAGAATTCCATTCAATTCAACCCCACTTAACAAACATTTTATTCTGTGCCAGTCACTGACTATCTAGGGAATACAAAGATAAAACAAGGCCCTAGCCCTGTTCTCAAGAAGTTTATGGAGCCAGTGGGAGGAATAGAGCAAGCCACAGATAACTAATATAAGTTTTAATACAAGAGCATGAGAAAAGTTCAGAGTACATGAGGCATTTAAGAAAGGAGAGATGGAGTCATAACACATACAGGTGGAACAAATGAATAAATTAATTTAAAAGCCTTTATTAAATATTACTATGTTCAAAGCCCTGTGCTAAGCACTGGGGATATAAATGGAAAATTATAGATAGTTCCTGCTCTCAAAATTTTCACATTATTTTGAGAGAGATCGCATATAGAGGGTATTCCAAAAGTCTTAGTGCCATCATACCTCTAATAGCTTGGAACTGCAGTAAGACTTTTGGGACACCCCATATATAAGGTTTTGGCTGAAAGTCAATTTAGAAAGATCCCATGGCACTTAGGGTGCAATAGGAAGCAAATGATAATGCATCTTCTTTATGTTTTTCCACTAATAAAATCATATCTGTTTCTGATATTAAGCCACTGGACAATGGCCAAGATTTGTGTGTCAAAGGTTTTCTTTTTGTGGTCTTTGGTAGCTATGGTTATAAGAATGGTGATGGTTTGAGCATTTGCAGAAGCAGTTGCTAGGTTACTAGGTTGGATCTCCACAGGAGTTGATTCCAGGGGACTGGGACGGAAGCAGAGCTGGTGGTTTGGGAGTATTGCCATTTCCCAGAATTCTTGAGGTTTCCTTGACTGTCTTTGGCAGTTTGTCAGTAGTTGGTATTGGTAGTGGCAAGGATGGTGGGCACTTTATAGGGATTATTCCCACCAATGTTGGAACAAGATAATAAAATATACTCCCTCTTCTTTCTAAATAAACTAAAGATGTGGACTAAAGTAGTAGTATATTGCATGCATTATCTGTAGTGATCCCTTCATGGGTTGTTTTGGCTTAACTGTTTTTCTCTATTAGAGGGTTTAGTATTGGGATGAGGGGATATATAAACAGGAGCAAATATGATGTAGAAACAAAAGGCACCCACAAAACTTATTTTTAAAATATGAAGTAGGAGTAGGGCACACAGGCTTCCATCCTATAGTGTAACCATTCTCAGGGTATTCTGCCCACTTCCTCCACAACTGTGGCTTGTGATGTACTCTCCTGTCAGGCTCTCCTCCCTACTGCCTTTCTCTCCTCAGGCAGATAGTCCTTTTTGTGGCTGTCTGCCTAACCTCCAAAACACACACACACACACACACACACACACACACACACACACACACACACACACACACACTGAATTTTTGCTGCCTCTATAAAAATTTCAGCTAGTTTTGAGGGGGTAGGCATCTAACTAAACAGGATCAGGAAAGCTTTTGGGGGTCATGGAACTGACTCCTTATCTGGGCATTGAAGGAAGAGGATTCAGAAAGGGATATACATAAGGAATGGCATTCACAGAAACACAGAGAAAAAAGGACAGGACAAGATGGGAGAGTGACTATTACTAGTTTTGACTTGGCTGGATCTTCATTCCAATAAAGGCTAGAAGCATTCCATTAGGCTGGAAAAGGTACATTAGAGCCTGATCACCAGTGGCTGAATAGCAAACTAAGGGGCTTTTATTAGCTTTTGTAAGCAATGGGAGATCTATGCACTAAAAAGATTACTGTAGTAGCAACATGAAATTTAGATTAAAGAGAGAAGAGATTGGAGGAAGATAAAGCAGTGTGGAAGCTACAACAATAGAACAAGTGAGAGATAATGAAAGTGTAAGCCAGGGAAGTTGCAATGGGAGAGGAAAGGAGGGGACAAATGCAAGAGATATTACAGGAGAATCAACAGGACTTAGCAACTGATTGGATATAGTGTATGAAAGAGAAGAGTTAAGGATGATTTCAAAATTTGAAACCTAGGCAACTAGGAGAATGGTGGTATCAACACAATAAAAAGGAAATAAAAAGGAGAATTTAGGGTTTGCTGATGAGGGAAAGGGGTAATGTGCAGAGTTTTAGATATATTGAATTAGAGGGAAGCATAGATATGTTTAGGGCAGCTAGGTGGCACAGTAGATAGACTTGAAATCAGGAAGATCTGAATTCAAATCTGACCTTGGACATGTACTAGCTGTATGACTGATCCTAGGCAAGTCACTCAGCCCATTTTGTCTCAGTTTTAAAATTAACTGGAGAAGGAAATGGCCAACTATTAGAGCATCTTTGTCAAGAAAATTCCAAATGGGGTCAGGAAGAGTCAGACACAACTGAAAAATAGATATTCTTGCAGGCTGTTGAGAGACCTCTCAAGAGAGAAGTCAAAGATGTGGATATAAATTAATGAGAATGAATCAGACCACAAAGGGAGATAATTGATTTTCTATCCCACTCACCACAGTGGCTATTCCAAACCCCATCTTCTCTCCTAAAACTTCAAACATCTCCCTTTCAAACATTTCTTTACTCACAATCCCTTGACATCGTCCTCCACTCCCTCCACCTTTAATCTCTGATAAAGTGGCCTTTCTCTCTACCATGTCACACTTACTAACTGTAGGTGTATCCCAGGGCTCTGTCCTGGATTCTCTTTTCTTTCTATGCTATTTCACTTGATGACCTGATCAGCACCAATGGGTTCAATTATCTTCTCTCCCACATCAATATGTCCAGTCCTAGTTCCTTCCTAAATTCCAATTTCATATTGACATGGGCACTGTACATATCACCAACTTCCCATTGAACATTTCAAACTGAATATCTCAAAGGTATCTCTAGCACTGTTATAAATCTTATTTTATTTGGTCCCCACAGTAACAATGGAAGGTAGGTGTTATTATTATCTTCATTTTACAGTTGAAGAAACTGAGGAAAGCAAAGATTATGTGGCATACCCAAGGTCACATAGCTGGTAAGTGTCTGAGGCTGAATTTAAACTCAAGGCTTCCTGTCTCCAAACCCACTGTTCTGTCTACTGAGTCACCAACTGCCTAGGTCATCTCCTTCCTGGTCTCCTTACTCTCACCCTATATCATTGTCAAATCTTGTTCCTATCTCTAATGTATCTCCTCCATATGGTCCATTGTCTCTAGTCACACAACTACTACCTTACTTATCTTCCCTAGATTACTGCCATAGAATCCTAATTATTCAACCTATCTCCAATATCTCCTTTCTTCATTCCATCCTCCATAAAGGTGCCAAAATGATATTCATAAAGCACATTGACCACATCACTGCCTTGTTCCCCACTCAATAAACTCTAATAGTTCCTTATTACCTTACATTCCATCATAGAAGAACAATAAGAGTTAGGCACAAGTGACTTGCCCAGAGTCAGCTGGAAGTGATGGGGAACAGCTAGGAAATGTCTGAACCATATTTGAACTCAGGACCTCCTATCCCCTAAGCTATCTAGATGCACCTCCCTATTGCTTCTAAATTACTTTTTAAAATTATTTTTAAAAATCTAAAAAATAAATTTTTAATTAAATCTAAATTACTTCCAAAATAAACTCCTCTATTTATACTTCAAAATCTGTTTCCAGTCTACCATTCCAGAATTCTTATTCTATACTATAGTATGCTAAAGTACTTCCATACTGAAATTCTTGCTATTCTCACACACAGCTGGACTAACTAATCCCTATACTGGCAATGAGCTTCCTTCTTACTTCTGCCTCGTGGAATTCTTTATTTCCTTCAAGACTCAAGCACCATCCTCTCCATGAAGCCTTTCCCTCCAAAGTCTAGTTGGAGATTTGTATCTCCTTTGTGTTTCCTTTATATTTATATGTGTACATTTTGTCTCGATTAAAATATAAGATCCTTGAGGGAGCATTTTCCATATATATATATATATATATATATATATATATATATATATATATATATATCCTGAACACTTAGTACAGTGCTTAGAACATGGTAGATCCTTAATAAATGCTTGGTGATTGACTAATAGTGAGAAGAAAGTGAAGAAGTCCAAAAGGCGAGAGCCTTGACTGGCAGAAACATTTAGAGGGTGGATCAGAGTGAGCCCACAAAGGAAAATGGTCATATAGATAAGATCAAAAAGGGTACATGATGTAGACACAAAGGGTAATATAATAAATAAATTAGGGAAGCATAGAAAAATGGACATCAGATTTCTAGATAAGGGGAGGGTTTATGATCAAATAAGAGATATAGGAGATTACAGGGAATACAATAAATAATTTCTATTACATGAAATTAAATAGCTTTTGAACAAACAACACTAATACAGTCATTTAAATGGAAAACAGGAAACTGGAGTGGGGGCTATTTGCAACATTTTTCTAATAAATTTCTAATATATAAACTTAAATGTATAGAAAATGATCCAAGAGATGTAACAAAAGTAGGAAGAGAATCAAGGAAAATTATATTTCAAGGAATACAAGAAAAGAGAGAATATCAAGAGGAGGAAGAAGAGGTAACCAACAAGATTGAATGCTATGAGGGAGGTCCAAGAAGGTGCACATGGTAGTGGTAGTTAGCCAACTAAAGTCTTGCAAAACAACAAAAAATGTGATTTTCAGCTGCTTCAGCAGAAGTTTGAGAGGACTCACTGTCTCCTGCCCTGGTTAGGTCATATTTGGATTATTATATTTAGTTCTTTGCACTGTATTTTAAAAAGGACATTAGTCAGCTGCAGTACACACGTAGGAAAATGACCCATGTGGGAAAGGAGACTCCAAATCATGTTGTTCAAGGATTGATGAAAGCATCAAGTCTTAAACATTTTTGGTCTCAGAGCCCTTTTACCCTCTTAAAAATTGTTCAGGATCCCAAAAAGCTTTTGTTTATGTGGGCTATAGCTGCTGATATTTGCCATAGTAAAATTTCAAACATTAGTTTTTAATAAAAAATTTTTAAATATTTAGTAATTCACTTAAAGATTATAATAAATCTATTATATATTAACAAATAACTTATTCTTGTGAAAAGTAAGTATATTGTCCAAAACAAAAAAAAAGAGTGAGAAGAGTGGCCTTATTTTACATATTTTTGCCAATCTCTTTAATGTTGGGCATAATAGAAAACAGCTGGATTCTCTTATCTGCTTTTGCATTCAATCCATTGAACTAGGTTGTTTTGATCTAAGTAGATGAAGAAAATCTAGCCTCACTCAGACGTGTAGTTGGAAAAAAAGGGGAGTATCTTGAAAAGCAAATAATGTGTTTGTATTATTGTGAAAATGGTTTTGGCCAGTCTGACACCCTTCAAGGGATTCAGAGACCAAACTTTGAGAACTACTGGTTTGAAGTAACTGGGAATGTTTAGTTTGGAGAAGAAAAGATTTAGGGGGAACATGATAGCTATCTTCAAGTACATGTAAGGTTTTCATATGGAAAAGGGATTTGTTCAGTCATATCTGACTCCTCATGACTATATGAATCTGTTATAGGATTGTCCCGACAAAGATACTGGAATGATTTGCCATTTCCTCCTCCAGTTTGATGCAGGCAGGGATTAAGCCTGGGGTTGCACATCTAGAGTCTGAGGTCACATTTGAACTCTGGTCTTTCTGATACCAGGCTCATTGCTCTATCCACTGTGCTACCTAGTTGCCCCAGGAAAGGGATTAGACCAATTTCATTTCACTTCAGTTCATTTTCAAAGATAACCTTCAAAGAATCTGTCTTCTAGCACAGTTGGACTACTGGCTATTCCCCAATCTCACCCTGAATTCTCTCCATCCAAGTCATTCCCTAATCCTAGAATGCATTCCCTAATGATATAATTAAATGATTTTTTAAAAGAAATTTATTTAGTCAAAGCAAGGGAAGGATATTCAACAAATATATGCTTTGAAGGTTGGTGAACTGATTCAGCCCTTAATTCCTTGAGTCAATTGAGCCTCAATACCTTTTGGGGAAAACTAGCCCAAAGAGGGGATGGTGGAAAAGGGGAGTAGAATATTATCTTACTATAGATCATGTCCTGCCTGGATGATGCATGGAATAAAGGAAAGAGCACTGGACTTGGAAGTTAAAAGAGCTGTCTTTGAGTCTTGGCCTTGACAATTAAAGAAAGTCTTTACTGAAGTCACTTGACTTGCATAAACCTCAGTTTTCTCACCTAAAAAATGAAGGAGGTTAGATTAGATGATCTCTAAAAATGCCTTTTTGAGCTTTTACATCCTATGATTCAATTATATCATAAGCTCTTAGTGGGTAAGGACTGCATCACCTTTTTCATCTTTGTTTATACTCAGCAAATAGCACATAGTGGGCATTTAATTAATATTTGCATAAGTGAATGAGAGAAGCAGATTTAATTTAGTGCAAAGAAAAATCTTTCTGACAACTAAGGCTGTCCAAAATATGGAATGCATTTCATTTTAAATTAGTGACACCTCACCTCAAGGTACTTAACCGAAGATTTGATGACTACTTTTATTCTTTCTGGAGAGGATTCCTTTCCCTCTGCAAGTACAAGTTGGACTTGCCCTATGAGGCCCCTTCCAATTTTAGGAATCACATATTAATAAGGTCCTATGAGTGTAGATTATCTCTCTAGAATTTTTCAATGAAGGGTTGGAGAGATATTTCCTAAAGGAAATAGAGAGTTGAGAGATCTACTTAAGATAGCCAATACATAAGTATGGTTGTAGACAAAGAAAGGAGCCAGAAAAAAAAACTAATGATGAAGGGAAGAGATATTGTTAATTTTAACAGGTAAGATTCTAGAAAAGATAAAAAATTTTGAGGTGAAACATAAAAAATTTAGTCTTGGCAAAGAGGTGGCCCATCCTCAGAGACCAGAAAGAAGAAAGAATGGGTAGTTAAAAGATAGTTGTAGAAGTATTAAGGACAAAAGCTGAGGGGATATATGATGGATGGCATCAATTTTACATGTAAAGTAGGAGGCAAGGTCATCTATGGAAAAAATGTGAGGTTTGAGTATAGGTGAAACCTTGAGAGGAGTAAAGGAGGTTTGAAATAGTTGCTATGGTAAAAGGGAAAGAGAGCTGGTAAGAGAAGAATAAGAGGACTACCATGCAACCGTAGCTAGATATGTGATCAAAAGTAGATAGAAATGTGAATATGTAATGGACCCCAACCAGCAGGGTTTTGTGACCTCATCTAGCAGTACTTCGTGAGTTTAGAAGTAGAAAAGATGAATAAGGATCAGCAGGTGTGAGAATGGTAGAAAGACACTGGATATTTAAATATATAAATATAAGTGGGGGAAAGGGATGAGATCAAAGTAAGAGGAGAGAATAGAATTAAAGTAGCTGACCACTCACCAAGTCTAGATTGCATAAAGAAGAAGAAAGTGATGTCTAAACAAAAGTAATGAAGTAGGGGAGAAAGGAGTATCAGGAGACTGTGAGATCATAGAGGAGGTTTAGAATGGAATGAGAGGTGGAAAGAAAAAAACAGATCACGACTAGGTGCTCCAGGTCAAAGCTAGCTCCTACAAAATGAAATACAAATTTACTAGCAGAACCAAACATACTAACTACCGTAACAGCTTCAAAATAGGCCAACTCTGGCACTTCTGTCTGGCAGAAACCTAGATCAAATGATTCTGTGTCACAAATATAGAATAATATCAAGAGTTTCAGTGAGTTTTCCCAAGAAGTAAGATCTGTCTTCTTAATCATTCTGCTTTCTCTATTTTTCATCTATTTCTAAATCCTGAAAACTGCTGGAGGTTCATGCCCCAAATCCCAAAATAAGCTTAATGTCTATAGATTTATAATTTTGTGGAAATGTATTTGAAAAATGGATTAAAAAAAATGGAACTATAATATATACTCTCTCATATTATTCTCACTTTGTTTTCTGGGTATATTTCTTTTTTCCCCAAATAAGGGCAAATACCCTTCTCCTTTGTGTTCCATAGTGCCTTGGGTAAGGCAAACAGTAGGTGCTCAATAAATATTGGTTGGTTTACTGAATGAAAAATTTTATCATAAAGATGGCAATGTGATCTTGCTAAGTAGGTCTGTACCTGTGATCCACTGTTTGGCTTGTCTTCCTCATTAGAATGTAAGCTTCTTGTAAGTAGGTATACTTTCATTCTTTGTACTTCTATCCAGAGTGCCTACAGTACCTGGTATATAGTATGTGTGTTAACAAAATGTTTGTTGATTGATTGACATCTGGGCCAGTTAGCTCATTTGATTAGAGCATTATACAAGTGTTGTCAGAGTGGTAAGTTGGGCCTCAAGTAGAACAATTATCTTTACACAGGAACAAAACAAACAAACAAACAAAAAAAAAAAAACTACATGACCACATAACCTTAGTCTTCACAGATGTAGCCCTTCCATGGGTTGCAAATGGAACTGAGGCAGAAGAGAGCAGGGAGATGACTGCATAGCATATAGCATCAAAGTGGAAAACATAACTCCTGGTTAGACAGTCTTAGAATCACAGCATTTTGAACTAGAAGGGACCTCAGAGAGAATCTCATCCAGTAGTTTCCAACCTTTCTGAGCATAAAGGATCCTTCTTAACATAAAACCTTTTGTAGGTTCCCCTTCACTTTAACTATCAAAGATCAAAATTGCAATGTTTGATGATACAGAGTTGTGGCTCCCTTGAAATATCCACAGCACCATTCAGGTGCCTCTGGTTTCAAACCTGAATCTTCTGACTCTAAAACCCAGATGCTAGAGTCATTCTTCTTTTCTTTCCTTTTTCCTTTCTTCCTTCCTCTTCCTCTACTTCTTCTTCTTTCTTCTTCTTCTCCATCTTTTTCTTCTTCTTCTTCTTCCTCTTCTTCCTCTTCCTCTTCTTCCTCCTCCTCTTCTTCTTCTTCTTCTTCCTCTTCTTCCTCTTCCTCTTCTTCTTCTTCATTTTAACTCCAAACTGTTTCCCCCCTCCCTTTCCACCCCTGCACTAGAAAAGTGTGACATTTGACATAGATATATGTGAAACCATACAATGCATAGTTCTATATCTCAGTTCTTTCTCTTGAAATGAATAGCATATTCATTTATAGGTCCTTTATAATTGATTTGGAATATTCTCATAACTCAGAATAACTCAGTCATTCAATTAGTCTTCGAGCAATATTGCTCCAACTACACACAATGCTCTTTTTGTCTCTTGCTTATTTCACTCTTCATTATTTCATGCAAGTGTTTTCATGTTTTTCTAAAATCGACCTGCCCACCATTTCTCAAAGTTCCTCTTCACCATGTAGTTTATGAGCCACTTTGTTAGAGAGAAGTTAAGCCACAAAACTCCAATTTCAAATTTGTAATTTGGAGCTAAAGGCAGATGATATTTCAGTGAAGGCCTATGTATCTCAGATCCTCTTTCCCTAGCGGCAAAGCCTGAATGCATTGTCTCTGGAAGAATAGAATGAAACCCGGTCTCTAAGTGAATATGCTCTGCTGAATCATGCGGCTTTTTTTTTATAAGCTTTTGAGCAAACCGAATATTTTAATCTAGTTTCAAAAGTTGTTTTAATTTTGTCTTTTAAAAACTATATTAGTGTGCCCTGGGGCAACATGTTGGAGGGCAGATGTTATTTGATAACCTACATTAGATCTTCCCATATCAATGTGCCAATGTTCCTTTTAGATAATTTGCACTTTAGTATACTAATTTCCAAATTATCTAACTAGCAGAAATTAACCAAAAACATTCTCCTTTTCCGTTTCTGCAAAATACAACAATATGCCCTCCATACTCATGGAAGGGAAGAAACTTATTTGATCCTGACATTAATTGCCAGAAGATTTTTCTCTATGGGTCAGAATAAGATTGCAGATATTGCGTGTGCACATAGATGTGCAGATATGTAACTGTATGTATCTGACAAAACATTTTTATCTTAAATATATTAATTGTTCAAAGAGTAATAATTAATGAGTCAATATCAAGCTAGAAGCATATATTTAACAGAATATTCTGAACCTCTGTCCTTATTCCTTTTTTTGTTTAACATTTCCTCAAAGAAGCATATTGTATAATAGAAATCCAATGTGATGGCAAACCTTTTAGAGATGGAGTGCCGGGCCCCACCCCCACCTCACCCCACCCCAGACCCAGTGCCATGCCCATTCCCCCAAGAGACTACATGCCATGCCCCTCCCCTCAACTGAGTTCTGGGTGCACCCTTACTCCTTTACCCCACACAGGGGAAGGAGAAAGTGCTCCTATTGGGCTGCTGGGCATAAGGGTGGGTGTTTTGAAAAAATGTTGTCAAGTATGGTGGAGAGGGAGGAGGGAACTGGCCCAAGTCCTCTGCCTTTCTAGTAACAAATTCTGGGGGTGGGAGGATGGTCACATGCCCATAGAGAATGTTCTATGTGCCATCTTTAGCACCTGTGCCATAGGTTTGCCATCACTGGGCTAGAACAGTGGGTTTGATCTAACAAAAAAATGTCAAGTCCTACAGATGGGTACAAATAATCAACTGCATACATGGAAGTCTTGATAACAACTCATGTGTGGAAAAAATCTGGGATTTTAGTGAGTAGTAACCTTAATGCCATGATGTGGTAGCAAAAAAGAAATAAAGAGAAGAAAAATGAAAAGTGATCTCTTATTTTGAAAGGGACAATGGGATGCCAAACCTGCAATTTCATCAGTATGCAGAATGCTCAGTATGGAAACTCTGTCTAGCATTTCAGATTGGCAAGGGGAAGAGACAGAGACAAAAACAGAGATAGAGACAGAGACAGAGACAGAGAAGGATGAACAGATAGACAAATGGGCAGACAAACAGATGATAGATATAAATTATAGAGTATTACCTAAGGTACTGAAAAGTTAAAATATACAGCTAGTATATGTCAGGTTCTGAATTTGAACCCAGGTCTTCCTGACACCAAGGCTCAAGTCACATTGCTTTTCTTTTTTTTTAAACCCTCACCTTCTATTTTAGAATTAATAGTATCAATTCCAAGGCAGAAGAGTGGTAAAGGTTAGGCAATTTGCCCTGAGTTAAATAGCAAGTAAGTGTCTGAAGATAGCTGTGAACCCAGGTCTTCCCAACTTCAGACTTGGAGCTCTTCCTACTGAGCCACCTAGCTACCCCACTTTGCTTTCCATGCAATATTAATATTAACAGAAGCATGTTGTATGTATGTGAACTTTAAAACTACTCCACCCTTCTCAGACCTTACTTTAGGGGAAGATAAGATTGTAATCTCCTTATTTTAACAATGGAGATACTTGGTCTAACAGAATCAGGAATGTCTTGTGAATTAACCCCACCCCCAATTCCAAATCACAGATAGTATCATCCATGTGACTTAAATTTTCAAACCCTGTGGAAGATAATAGTCATGTCCTGGGCTGAGGAATTGCTTCACATGGGGAAGAACTCAAGGACATTCATAAACACCATGCATTTATGTGTGACCCCACGAAAGCCATTTTACCTCAGTCTGACTCAGTTTCTTCAATGGGAAAAGAGGATAATAATGTACCTCCCTCCTAGTGATGTTGTGGAGATTAATTGATATAATTTTGTTATTGATAAACTTAACACAGTATTCAACTAATGCTTGCTTTCCTTTCTTCCATTTTTTTCTTCCCCCATTATCCTTCTTTTTGTGAACTTTTACCTTCCACCTTAGAATACTAAATACTAGTTCCAAGGCAAAAAAGTGGTAGGGCTAGGGAACTGGGGGTAAGTGACATGGGTAACCTTGGGCATGTCACTTGTTAAGACAATGTGCTCTACAATTTGGAGCAAGATTCAAAGAATTATAAAATTCTAGCTACTTCACAGTAACTGACTCAATTTCATTTCTGCTGATTAAAATATTATTAATTAAATAATCCAATTTCATTCACACAAAAACAGAAAATTTAAGTCATTCAGATGATAAAGTAAGTGTATCAGAACAGATTTGAACTCAGTTTTTCCTGGTTCTGAGCTTAGCACTCCTTCCACTGCACCAGGTAACTGCCATTTGGGGAGATAGGAGACAAAGAAGACCTTTTTGAACAGTGGAAATGAGCCAGGCGTTAAGAGGAAAGGGAGGGTGGAATCCTACTTCAGAATGAAGGGAGAATGATGTGTAGAAGGTGGCCATTTGAACTCCATTCTCTCAGCTTCTCAGGATTGCTGGCCCTAAGGCCAAGGCAAGGACACAAAGGAGAGAGAAGAGTGGAAAGAAACATCAGCTGAAGAGAAAACAAGAATGCAGGAGAGGAAGTGGGGCTAAACTAGCAAAGAGAACAGGAGGGCACAAGGTACAGCCTTTGAATGCTGAGCTGGCAGCAGCTGGAGGGGTGCGGGATGGAGAGGGCGAGTCAATAACTGGCCTCAGCACCAGCGCTGCTCCAAAGATGCCCTTTCAGCACCAGTGGGCCAGCATGACCACTGTGCTCACAGCAGGCTCTGGGAAGAGCAATGGGCTTCTCAGGCAGTGCTGTTTCAGGGGAGAAAGGGAGCACAGAGATGGAATAGAAGCAGCAGGGAGAGAAAAATTAAGTCAAGACCACACTGCAGCAGTCTATACAAACCCACCTGCCCCGGGCCCTGCAAACTCCAAGAGACTGCTCTGAGTCCATTTGACTTTCTTTCCTTAGGGCAAAACAGGCTGCTTGCATCTCCCTGCTGCTCTGCTTAAGGAAATAATCAGCATTTGTTATTTACTATGTGTCTAGACCCTCTCTTTGGTAGACTACAGATTTGCCATTTGGATTAATGCTTCCCTCCCCCACTTCCAAAGCCTATGTAGAGCAGATTCCCAAAGCTAAGACCTTGTGACACTGCAGACCTGTCACAGCCAATTTATAACACGTGCCTATCTACCATTATAGAAGGGGAAGGATGGAGCCAATGCCCTGGCTCTCCCACAAACAGTAGGAGCTGCTAATGACTATATATTAATGATGTGGGCAATTAACACACATGGAAAAGATGGACAGCAGCAGAATGGGCCATGGAGGAAATGATGCAAAGCTTTCAGAAGCCCCTCACGAGAAATTGAGTACAGAGGGAGAAAGGAAAAGTGGGGAAAGGGAGAAAGGAGGAGGGAAAAAACGACAGAGAGGGGAGGGAAAGAGACAGTTATGGAAAGGGTCAGAAGGGGGAGGAGGAAAGGGAGGAGAGAGAAGGGAAGGGGAAGAGAAGGTAAGGAAGAAGAAGAGAAGGGGAGGGAAGATAAGAGAGATGGCAGAAGAAGAAAGAGGGCAGGAGAGGGAGAGGAGAGAAGAACAGGATAAAAGAGAAGAGGCAAGGTGGAGAGTGAAAGACTTGGGGAGAGGGAGAATGAAAGAGAGTAAAAAGGGGAGAGTGAAAAAGACAAAGGGAAGGAGACATTCCAAGTGATGTAAAGGATGGATCTATTAGGATTTTCCCAGAGTGTGAGAGAAAGACCTCCAGAAGAGCTAAGTCTTTCAAAGATTAAGCACTAGCCCATGGTCACAAAGGTAGCATCTGAAGCAAGATCCAAACCTAACTCTGCAAGCCTAGTGTTCACAGCAGGCTTTGGGAAGCCCACACTGCTTTACTGTTCCCATCCATTGATAAATTTTCTAAGACTCAAATAGACCTGAGCATCATGGGGTCCCAAGATAAAAAGAAATCAATGATGAGGGTGAGAGAAGGAAGGATAAAGGAGACAAAATCCTTGAGAAGAGAGGAGTTGATGGGACCACAGGCACAAGAAGCATTGGACTTGGCAAGGAAAAAGAAACCAGAAGCAAGGAAAAGAAAAGCGATTTTGAAACTGCAATAAGGGAATAGGGAGAGTTCATGACAAAATGCCTCAATTTTCATTTAAAAGAGAAATCACCAATTGACGGGAAGAGGGAGTTCCTTACATTGATATCTTTCAGAGTTAGGAAAAAGGTTGGAGAAGCAAACAATAGAGAATGATGATGTGAATGTCAAGAGGGAAATCATGCTACTAGCACATTTAAAGAGCTATTTAAAGTTTGCAAAACTTTTTCCCCACAACTTCATAAAATACTGCAAGTAGAATGATGCCCCTTTTGCAGATAATAAGACTGAGGCTCTGAAAGGCTATATAACTTACTCAGGCTCTTGCATCAACCCTGCCCTGGCCTGCTACTACTACCTCCTAATCTCTTGGTATCTAAAACTCTCCCAATTCTCCAACCAATTCTCTACATCACTTCCAATGGAATAACCATTGGAATAACAAAGTGAAGGTTTGATAATATCATTCCTCTATTCAAGAAACTTCTATATTTGGAATTAAATACAAACTATTCTGTTTAGCATTTAAGTCTTTCATAATGTAGCTCAACTCAAATGTCTCCATCTAGAGACCTTTTCTGGTTCTCTCAATTATTAATGCCACTTCCCCCACCCATGGCTCTGACTTGATTTTTCAATACCACCAGTAACTATGCAGTACCCCCCAGTAGACTGCAAGCTCCTTGATGGCAGGAACCATCTCACTTTTAGATTTGTATCCCTTGCACAGTGCCAGTCACAGAGTAGACCCTTCAGTACTCAATTGATTAATTGATCTTTGGTGAAGGAACTGGATCTCTCTCAGTGACCATTAACAAAACTGAGATTAATCAAAAACAATGTTCAAAAGAGTGTGTGAGGAAGCATAAGTAAAAGTATTGTTTATGAAAGTCTGAGTTTTTGCCCAGGTGAAGAACTCTTTGACCCCATGATATAACAATTATCTTCCACATGGTTTGAAACCTCTGGTCAGTCAGAACTGGTTTCCTCATCCGCAGAAGGGGGCAAAGGAGGAATAGAGAAAGAGTTGCAGCCAAGATGTAAGACACCCGAATGGAAAGTGCAAAATGGCCTGGGGACATGAGCAAAAATCAAGATGAGATTTCTTACAAAGGCACATCCACCTAAGCAGAGGAAATGGTCTCCATTGAAAACAAGGGGTGGTTTTCTAGGAAGGATTTCCAGCAGATAAGATCTAGCCAGAAGCCAGTGCTGGAGAGAGGGAGGAAAATGCCTATGCCTTTCTCATATGTGAATGTGCAACCCAGAGGGGATCAGGTAAAGAACTAAGGAGGATATTATTTTATTCTGCTCAGACCCTGCAGCCACTCAACCTGAAATACAGGGAGGAGCTATAGTTAAGCAAGGCTACACAAGAAACAGGAAATCAAAGAGCGAGGGAAGAAAATAATTCTAAGATTGGTAGGATGAAAAGAGAACCTTGGAGGGGGAAAATATGCTGACTTGAAAAAATACTTTGGAGTAGAAAGTGTTTGTGGGGGGCAGGGAGGAGAGGGGTTAGAAATAATAGCATTTTAATAAATACTTTCAAAATAATATAAAGAGCCACACTATGGGAAGGAAAGAAGCTATGTCCCAGAAGGAAGGAAGATTCAGTCTTAGCCTCTTCTTGAACTAAACAATTGGGGGGGAGGGGTGTGATTAGGAGACAGAAGCATTTCCCCTGGGAGAGGATAGAAAAATCAGCATTCCAGATGTTCAGAAGAGGGGGAGATGGAGGAGTAGGAGGAACAAGTGGGGAAGGCAGGAGAAGTCCATCAGACCCTTCTCCATCAAAGATATGGTCCCTTTGGCAGAAGAATGCCTATCCCCAAAAAGAGAATAAGAAAAATGGAAAAGGGGGGGTTCTCTATGTTAGGGTCACACAAGGAATTGTTCTCCAGACTCAGGAGGAACATACAAGTAGATAAGGGAAATTTTTACTTAGGGGCAAATGTTAATTATTCCAAATCTCATTTGGGGCTGAAAGTTGGGGGCAGTCAACCAACCTTTCTTATGATATGTTGGGCTTTGATTCTTAATCTGAAATTTAGCAACTGAAATTCACACAGAGTATCTAAATAGGAAGTAAGAAGAATAGCAACTTGGGTGAAAGGGACACCCATAGATAAAAAGCTTGATCTTTTTTAAAGCTGTTTCATTGTATATTTTAATATCAATTCCCACCAGACTAAGAGAATGAACAGGAAAACACTTGGCAAAGTTTCTAAAGCATTTCTCCTATCTCTCCGGGAGGCAGTGTGGTACAGGGAAAAGAGAAGCGAACTTGGAGTTAGTGGGCCCCTGCCACTCATTTACTTATGTGACCTTTAGCAAGTCATTTAATAATAACAATCAATATTTATATAGCTCCTTCTAGGTGTGGGGCACTGTGCAAAGTGCTTTACAATCATTTTCTTGTTTGATCCTCATAACAAACCTGGAAGGAAAATGAGGAGACTGAGGCAAACAAATTAAGTGACTTGCCCTGGCTACATTTGAACTTAAAGATTCTTGACCCCAGTTCTAGCTCTCTATCCATTATAGTACACCTTTGTTTTTGTTGTTGTTGAGTCATATCTGATTCTTTGTGACCCCACAGATCATTGTCAATGGGGTTTTCTTGGTGAGGATACTGGAATGGTTTGCCATTTCCCTCTCCAAGTAATTAAGACAAATAGAGGTTAAGTGATTTTCCCAAAGTCACACAGCTAGTAAGTGTCTGAGACTGGATTTGAACTCCAGCCTTCCTGACTCTGGACCCAGTGCCCTATCCACTGAACAAACTAGCCATCCTTTGCTCTATCACCTAGTGGCCCCTAAATCCCCAGGTCTCAATTTAATCTCTGGGTCTCAATTTTCTTCTCCATCAAGTCAAAGCATTGGATTAGATCACCTAGAAGATTTCAGTTCCAAATTTATTGTCATATAATTTATAAGCATCAGCACCTACAAGATGGTTCAGTAAGGCTCTTCTCGATTTTAGGCTATGGTGATAGAAAGTGGTACCAAGCTTAAGACCATATCAAGCATCCCCACTACCAACTCAGTGTTCCTGGGTTCCTGGAGTCATGAACCACCAAACAATAGCTTGGAGGCTGGTCCAGCAAAGGAAGGAAAGTGAAAATGGGATAAGAAATAAAAGTCCTTGAGGGGTCTGTTTAGGTTTCTGAACGCTGCTTCTAAAAGGATAGAGATACACAGATAATGTTTGTAAGCTGAGTGCACATACAAAACAGCTTGAAGACTCTGGGGCACTATAGCCAGGGCAAAAGGCTCCTGCAGCAGAATTCTGACTCCAGAAACAAAGCCAGAGTCAGTGCACAGAACAATAAATCAAAGACACTTTCTTATAGCTCATGATGGCTGAATGGTGAAATTCAATATTCAGTTGGAATAGACAGGCCCAAAGGCAGTAGTACCAAATTCATCACTAGCTGGGCAAGTCAAAACTTGGTTCTATAGAAGCAAGTGGTAGATTTCCTTGATCTGAGGAACAGCCACAGCAGGACTGACATTTGATGTTGGGCTAGTTAAGGACCCCTCCTATTTCTTCCTTTAACCACTTCCTTTCCCTCCCTCTGGGAACAGTGATAGAAATTCGGCCTTCCACATGGCTCATGCTGAGCAGGTGTGGAGTCCTCGAGCTCAGCTTAGTAATAGAAAGAGCTAAACAGTCCTGCTCAAAAATCCAGCTTTCCCCATGGCATGGAACAAGTCAATAAGAGTGACTAGAAACATTGGAAAGGTTGGGGGTCAGGGGAGAGAGACAGAGACAGACAGACAGAGATAGAGATAGAGAGAGAGAGAGAGAGAGAGAGAGAGAGAGAGGGATGGAGGGAGAGAGAGAGAGAGAGAGAGAGAGAGAGAGAGAGAGAGAGAGAGGGAGGGAGGGAGGGAGGGAGGGAGGGAGGGAGAGAGAGAGAGAGAGAGAGAGAGAGAGAGTGAGAGAGAGAGAGAGAGGGAGGGAGAGAGAGAGAGAGAGGGAGGGAGAGAGAGAGAGAGAGGAATAGTTTCCCAGCTCTTTATCCATTCCTCCCTTACCTCGCCCCTGCCCCATTTCATCCCAGGTTCAAAAAAATAAAGCAAAGCAAAGCAAAGGACAGGAAGGTACTCACGTCTGTGGTTTTCATTTCTGTGGACAGGGGGGGACCGTGTCTCTTGCTCCCGGGCTTCATCTCCTTCTTCACTGGCTAGGTGAGTATGAGCATAATGATAGCTGAGCCCTGGCCGGTTCTTGTAACGTTTACCACAGACTAAAGGAGAAACAAGATAAAGGAAGGGGTGAAGAGGGTGATAGGCCAGCACCTTCTGCTACTCTTGTTTCATTTTCCAAAATATCACCCACCCCTGCTGATTTCAGTCCAGAAAACTCCAAGGCTTCTTTTGAAAATGAGTCTCATTTGAAGCTATGATTTTTTAAAGCTTTACATGGGACTCATTTTCAGCCTGCAATCCCATCATTACCCTTTCCCCATCCCTCACCCCCAAATAATCCCCACAACTTCCACAATGATGAGCTAAAAGATTCAGATATCCTTGATGGATACTTAAGAGCTTCAGTTATACAACCCAGACACTCTGTCACCTAAAGATCTCACAAACATTCTTTCCTAACCAGTGCTTTTATTAGCACCTCTTCAAAAGGAAACGGCAAGTATGGCAATCAATACAGGCAAGTCGAAGAGGGAAAGGCATGGAGAAAAGGGAAAAAGGAAGAAACTCTTCCAGGATGGTTGCTTACTAGAAAGTCATCCAGGTTCTTAAGGGAGCAGAAGTTTGTTAACATACTGAAAGTCAGACACCCCCCTGAGCCCCACCAGGAACCTTGTTCTAAGGTTCATACATATCACCTGTATGATAAAAAAACAAGTCTCCAAAGACTGAGCCATGTGCTATGCTATATCACTCCAAATTTATCCAGGGAAAAGCCCACTACCCCCCCCCCTCGAAAACACAAACCTGGCCTGTCTACACTAATGCATCTTAATTCCCATTCTGAAGAATTTGAGATTACTAACTGCCATTGCCCTACAGGCAGGCAAGCAGAGCTTTGCTGTTGGACGTTAGTGGTACAACATAATCTGCCTTTGCCATGAAGAACCAGGTATTCCTAAATGCCAGCAATTGCTTTGCGCTTTGGAACCTGCCCTTGATTTTGGTAACTAGACTTTATAGAAATCAGATGCCTATCTGAAATAGGGGAAGGGGAAGGAGGGGAGCACAGGAGAGGAGACAAGTCAGAGAGGTAAGGAGGAAGAGAGGGAGAGAGGAAGAAGAAAGTATGATGTAGTATATAGAATGCTGAACTTGGGGTCAAAAGACCTAGATTTGAATCCTGCCTGTGATACTTGCTAGCTAAGGGACCATGTCATTGACATGCCCACATGTCAATGAGTCATTTAACTTCTCTGAGTCTCAAACAACTCTGAGATTATAAATCATAGACCAAATGCAAACTGTGTCAGTGGAGGGAGTTCCCCAGTGGTAAAATCAGATTCTTGCCTTATAATTGATGCAATATTCCTACAAGTATTATCTTACTTTCAGCAAATAAAATCATTCATACATTTTCAGATGCTTTACCTAACACTTCAAAAGAGCTCTTGCAACTTCTAAATTTTGCCGATTGGGGCAAATAACTAAGAGAAAAATTCTGATATTTCCTCCTTAAGAGTGAAAGAGGAAGGGAGCATAGAATTCTAGATTTAGAGATGGAAGGGACCTTAGAAACTACTGAGTCTGACTTTCATTTTATCATTAAAGAAATGGAGTCATGTGAAATACTGTTGTGCTGAAAGGAATAATGAACTGGAGGAATTCCATGGAAAGGAAAAATCCTGGAAAAAAAATTTCCTGGAAAGACCTCCAGGAATTGATGCACAGTGAAGGGAGCAGAACCAGGAGAACATTATACACAGAGACAGATACATTGTGGTACAATCGAATGTAATGGACTTCTCTACTAGCAGCAATGCAATGACCCAGGACAATCCAGAAGAACGTATGAGAAAAAAACACTATCCACATCCAGAGAAAGAAATATGGGAACAGAAATGCAGAAGAAAAACATATGATGAATCATATAATTCGACAGGGATACGATTAGGGTTTTGATGTTAAAAGATCACTCTACTATAAATATAAATAACAATGAAATAGGTTTTGAACAGTGATACATGTATAACCCAATGGAATTACTAGTTAGCTCTGGGAACAGAGAGGGAAGAGGGGGGGAGGAGATCATGAATCATGTAACCATGGGAAAATATTCTAAATTAAAAAAAAAAAAAGGAATGGAGTCACAGAAACCACAAGCAACCTGTACACAAGTATTTAAATTGGGATCCTTCTGATCCTAGATCCTCCTGATTCAAGTCAAAGACTTTTAGGAGGACATAAGACATCACACACAACTCTTCTTAAGGAATGGGTAATAATTTAATTAATGAACTGTCTGTCATGTACAGAGTAAAATTCAAGCCTGAGACATTTAGAAAATGCTACTTTCCATTCTCCAGTTAAAGCATCTCTTTCCATCAGCTGGTCCTTTGTCCTAGGCACCTTTAAAATCAACACTTCTAAAAAACTCATATTTAGAAGGAATTCAATCCAACAAAGAAAGTTAATGATTTAAGTGCTTGCTATTTACAAGGTTCTGACCACATGGTGCTGTCCTAGGTGCTGAGGCTCAGAGGAAGAAGCAAATTCTGTCCCTATCTACAATTTTCATCATCTTTCCAATTTTGGAAAATGTGCACCTGGATCCTATGTTTCTGTCACAAAATAAGCATGGAATGAGGAGAAGGGCAACAAGGGAAATCGCGCCCTATTCCCCTCTCTGCTTCTCTCCAGGGTGAATCCTTTAGAGGGCATTTTTTCTCCCTTTTCCAGACCAATAAGATTATCAATGCAAAGCTTATTGTAAACATCCCCCTATTTTGGCAAAGTGGAACTTTCTCCCTGCTTTCTTCTTCTTGCCTTGAAGAGGAGAGGCATCTGGGAGCAATTTGAGGGAGGGAACTTGACCCCAACGGGAAACAATTCTGAATGCACAATGAAAAGAGAAGAGACTCTCTTCCTTACTCTATAAAAATGACTCTGCTGAGGTTCTATAAGAGGAGCTTAGAACAGACAGTGGGTAGCTAAGTTAGTTATTGTTGTTATTGTTGCTTGGCAGGAAAATGAAAGGAATCACCAAAAGCAATTACTCAGAGATTTAAACTTAGATTAAGGAGTCACAAATCTTGAATCCATTTGTAAATCAGTTCCTAAAGCACCTTTTTACTCTGGATAATCTACCTCTCTGGACCTTAACATCCTCATCTATAAAACAGACATAACACTAATCATTAGCTGTGGTTTATAATGTACTAGAAAAGACTTGGATGGTGGTGATGAAATCAAAGATGGTACCCAATTTTTTTAAAGGAAATCAAGAATGCTACAGCTATATATACATACACACACACACACACACACACACACACACACACACACACACACACACATATATATATATATATATATATATAAAAGGAAGATACTATTACAGGTGTTCAATACTCTCTTACCAAATAAGCTGGTGTTACATAGACACAACATATCACAAATTCTCCTAAATAGAAGAAACCTTAGCAGTCACTTAGTCCAACCTCTTACCCAATGCAAAAAAAAAAAAAATCCCTTATAACATCCCTAACAAATAGTCATATGGCCAATGGAGTTGGAGGATAAGAGCCAGAGCAAAAACCTACATAATGTCCTCCAGATACATGAATAAATTCATTTGCATTGATCCAACATATTTAAATAACAACAAAACAATCACTGAAGAAAGACAGATCCTAATGGTCCAAGCATATGACTACAATGATCCAAGATGTATACATGGCAGTTGCACTTACAGTAATGTACATATTAAGAAAAAAAACAAAGGAACCCCAGAGAGCACAAGCATAATTTGCAAAATGGGGTAGTTCAGTTCAAACAAGAAGATGGCAGCCTGAACCTTCTATAGTTCCTGTCAAATACAATAAATCAATAATGCTGAATGTAATAGGCATGATACCACAAACAAAACAAGACAGAAGGTGGTGATCAAAATCTTCAACAAAGTAGGATTTTTGATAAAACCATGAAAACA